>NW_012267476.1:675059-677259 GCF_000151885.1 Dipodomys ordii
TTAAGTTCTTGTGACCTGCTAAATGACTCGTTTTATTCCAAGGCCTGAGTTGTAGCTAGCAGCTCCTCCGAACTTTGTCGGTATCCAAGATGGAGATCACCGGTGCTGGGAGGGCAGGGGTGGCCTTCCCTCCTCTGCTCCCTAAGTAGGAGTGAGGACGTCGGGCTTCTACTCACTCCGAGTCTTGGATCCTGGTTCGTCTCTGGTCTGCAAACTGCAGGATGAAGATGTCCGCTCCTTGTCGGTTCTTGCTGGTGTTGAGTAGAATCCGCTCCCCCACTGCGTCTGGCTCCTTCGTCCCGGACTGTCTGTGGCTCAGGTTTGGGTGCCCTGAGTTCGCCGCCGCCATTCTGCATCCGCCGCAGCAGCTGCTGGCAAGCATTCCGATTTGTCTCCTTGCCTTGGCTTCCCCTCTCTTGCTTAACTCTCTGTCCTGTGATGGCACACTTGGTGTGATTCTCTGGCTTAGGACTGTTCGCTGGAACTCTAAAACTGCTCTCTATGCGAGAGCTTGTTCAGATTCCAGCTTCTCCTCGGCCATCTTCCAGGAATCTCATTTTGTTTTTTGTTTAGCTCTACTGAACTTCTCATTTTTTTTCTTCCTTTCTTATCCTTTTCACCTTCCCCTCTCTTTCGTTCTTCTTTATGTGACTTAATTCTTGTCCTGCACATCCTCAGATAAACCCCGTAGTTGATTACTAGACCCTTTCCTCCATTGTGTACAAACTTAATCCACAAATTTATTACTCAATTCAAAACTTCTGAGACTTAAATTCCTTAATAGCAGTACTACCTCCTTATGCCTATATAATATTTTAAGCATTATTATTATTAAAATTTTTCACAACTACTTTATATCACTCCCCTTCTCTCATTATACTCACATTCGTCTCTACATAGATTGTTTTCGCCCTGCATATTATTATTAATTTTAACTTTTCTATTTTTTTGGACTCTTTTCTTTTCCCTTTCTCTTTCTTCTTTTTTTCTCTCTCTCTACTTTCATCCTACCCAACCTATTTCCTGCTTTGAGATTAGGACTTAGTTAACTCTCCCTGTGCCTTCCCACATCACTCTATTCCTATTTTTTCCCACATCTCTCCCTAACCCTAATAATTTCTGATTTTCCAAATTCTTCTTTGCGGTTCGTAGCCCATTAATATATACTTCTTTGATGTTGAATAGTTGTATGTGTTGAACTAGATTGTATCTGTAGACTACTGACTGTGCAAATTCAGACTTTGGTTTATGCTTGCCTTAAGATAGTGTTCTAGCACAAAACTGGTGCTATTTTCATCCTAAATGGGCAGAGTAAACCGGAAAAACAAGAAAAATGGCAAGTCCAGGTATCTCAACTCCCACTCTTAATAATCAGGGGACAGAACATATAATGAATAATCCAGAGGAGAGTTCCCAAATAGCTCTACAAACACTGCTGGCAAACATGATAAATGAAAAGATTGAAAACGTACAAAGGACTCTGTATGAGCTTGATAGGGAGAGAGAGGAGGTAATCCAAAGGTTTATACAGGAATATCATGAGCGTGAGGAAGCTACTCAAAAACTGATACAGGATTTGCGTGAGCAACTTCAGAATACTCAAAGAGAAAGGCAGGAATAGGGTGAATAGGCTGAGAACACTCAAAGAGAACTACAGGAATGGCATGAACAGGAGCGGGAGGAAGCTAAGCAAAGAGTAAAACAGGAATTGAGACAGCAGGATGAGAATACACAAAGATCACTAAAGGCATTCATGGGACTTATTAACAAAGAGCTGAAGGAAGTCAGGGAGACCACAAAGGGAATGCTGAATGGAAACCAACAGAAGGAATAGGAGTCCAAGAAAACCATAACCAATCAAGTAAACGATTTGAGAATAAACACTGAACACCAAATTAAGGAAGTAAAGAAGTTCATACAAGATCTAAAACAAAGCTTCAACAAAGAATTTGAAGCCATCAAAGCTGACCAACTAGAAGGAAAAGAAATAAAAAACAAAGTAGAAAATCTTGACGGCAGGTTAGACCATGCAGAAGATCGAATCTCAGGGATTGAAGACAGCCTAGACTTTATAGAGAAAGAACATACAACCATCCAAGACAAGTCCAAGAAATATGATAGATCTATCCAACACTTGGAAGACACCATCAGAAGGCCTAATCTAAGGATAATGGGTGTAGAGGAGCACCTAGAAACAGAA
>NW_012267476.1:679954-701202 GCF_000151885.1 Dipodomys ordii
CCCAAATTACTCAAGCTGATTCAAAACTTTGGCAAAGTAGCAGGTTATAAAATTAACCCCCCAAAATCAATGGCTTTTCTGTATGCTAACAATGAGAAAAGTGAGGCTGAAATTAGGAAAGCAACCCCATTTTTAATAGCCCCACAAATAATAAAATACCTAGGAATTAACTAAAGAAGTGAAGGACCTCTATGATGAAAACTTTAAAAACTTGAAAAAGGAAATCAAAACAGAACTTAGAAAATGTCAAAACCTCCCATCCTCCTGCATTAGAAAGATTAACATAGTGAAAATGGCAAGGCTATCTACAAATTCAAAAAAAACCTATTAGGTAAAAGTTGTTTTAAAAGTTGTGAAGTCGTTTAAGGATACAGGTGGACTCGTTGCAACAATGAGAAGTACAAGTTTTCTTGTCGAAAACGAACTTTACAACTGTGTTGCGGGAGGAGGGGAGGATTGGGTGGGGGAGACGGGGGGAGGCTAGGAAGGGATGTGAAGGGTAAACAAAGGAGGAGGCTGCAATGTTGATAAGAAATGTATTCATTAGCTTTGCCCATGTAATTGTAACCCATCTGTACAGTATGTTCACATAAAATTAAAATTTAAAAAAGAGAAAAGTACTGTACAATTTAGGCAGAGTGGAGGCTGCGGTGAGCCAAAGGATGTCTTTGTGGAGATGGGAGGGAAGGTATGATAGGGAAAAAACAAAGGAAGACGCAACAATACTTAATAAGAAATGTACTCATTACCTTGCTCATGCGATTGTAACCTCTCTGTACATTATTTTCACTATAAAAACTTATTTAAAAGAGTGGAGGACTGTATTTATTACATTCCAATTTTAATTTAATATAGATGTTGGAGGAGGGAAACATGATTTAACAACTTAAAGAACTTGATACAAGCTAAATAAAATAGTATAGGCAAAGGAAAACATTGATGCAAGAAGAGAGAAAGAATGATGTGGGAATAGGGGTAGTGAGGACAGAGTATAAAAGGAGGAGGGTCCTAACCAGGTAAACATTTTGGGGCAGACTATCAGGAAGTTGAAGAGCTTGTATGTTGATTAATACCACCCCTTTCATTGTTCTCCCTTATGTTTTCCCACCCCATCCTTACTCTCAGGTTACATAGTTCAGTTTTTTACTTATTTTATATTGAATATAAATCTTCCCTGTTCCTCCAGTCATTTCCCCACACCACTGCCAAATCATTTGTCAGCTTCCTGGTATTCATTGTGTTAAAATGTTTCTGATAACTTACACTATTGTATCTCTTTATGTAGATAAATAGAATTTACTGTAGAGATAAATTCATTTGCTGAAAGAGTGGAGATGGAGTGAGTCTTCAGGATGTAGAGTTGCCTTGTACTTAACTGCAGAAATTAGTAAAAGTGAGATAGGTTCAGGTAACTTCCCTGATATGTCACCATACTGATGATAGTTTGGTATTATGGTGGACATGCATCTAAATGCCCAGATAAGATCATAATATTGATAAAAACTCTCTGGTCAGAGAGTAAATACAAAAATGGAAGGCAAGAGGTGTTTTTGAGTTCAGAGTAGCAACAAGGTTCAGCAGTGGTCTAAAGAAGAGGGGGCCAGCGGGGAACCAGTGGTTCACGCCTGTAATCCTAGCTACTCTCAGAAGGCTAAGATTTGAGGATCGTGATTCAAAGCCAGCCCATGGAAGGAAAGTCTGTGAGGCTCTAGTGGTATAGCACTTGCCTTGCACTGAAGAGCTGAGGGGCAACACCCAGGTCCAGAGTTCAAGCCCCACAACCCCCCACCCCCGCCCACACACACACAAAAGAGGAGAACTCCAGGAGAGGAGAGCTGAACTATGAAGTCCAGGCTGGTAATGATCCAAATAATGCTACTGACCAAAGATAGGGAATTTATAGCTAGATACAGGTAGATGTCATAATATATATCTATTGCATTTTGATTGAGTTCATATATTATAATTTGCATGAAGTTTGAGAGACATAGCTTCTTGAATAAAGCAGGGAATTTTTAAAAGAGAAGTCATCAAACTGTCACTAGAAAAAGAAGTAAACTTTCTGTCTTTTTACTTCTGGTAAAAAATGGAGTACATCTGAGGTCAATCCATTTTCTGGGCCAAATGCTTTTCAAAGAAGTCAGGAAATTAAGTTATTTTTAAATGTGTCTATAATTTGTCGAGGGAAAGGGAAAAACAAATTGTTTAAATAGGAATACAGGTGGACTCATTGCGACAATGAGATGTACAAATCGTTACGTCGAAAAACGAACTTTGCAACTTTGGTGGTGGGGGGGAGGATGGGAAGGGATGGGAAGGGGGAACAAAAAAAATAAATAAAATGTAAAATGTGTAGGTTTCTAAGAAAACAATAAATATTTGATCTTTTGTCTAGAAAAAAAGTAAATGTGTCTAATCTTATAGAACCCTATGAAACTATAAAGCTGCACACATGGAAAACTGGATACACAAAACAATGATTCTTACCCAGTGACAAATATTTTTGTAATTATTTCTTATACATGATTATGTGGATAAGAATGTTAGCTTCCTACTGTTTCTATAGCAAATCACCAGAAAATTAGTGGCTAAAAAACACAAAAAAGGCAGCAAGACATCTTCAGATAAAAGTATGAGTATAGTGAATGTTGATCAATGCCACACCTTTATTGTTCTTCCTTGTGTTTCCCCACCCATCCTTACTCTCAGGTTACATAGTTCAGTTTTTTACTTTCTTCACATTGATTGCAAGACTTTATTTGTTTATACTTCTTCCCTGTTCCTCCACTGCCAAATCATTTGTCAGTTTTCTGGTATTCATTGTGTTAAAAGGTTTCTGATAACTTACACTATTGTATCTATTTACACACAGACACACACACACACATACACACACGCACACACACACACACACACTTTTTCTCTCTCCACTCATTCATTATAGGTCTTTATAGAAATTGACTATCATTAATAGTTAAGCAGTGAACATGGATGTACAAATGTCTTCACTGCATTTTGACTTGTAATATTATGAGTAGATGCCAAAGAGTGATATTGCAGACCAGAGGGTAGTTCTATGTTTAGCTTTTTGAATCTCCAAATTTTCTTCTAGAGTGGTTGCACAAATAATGAAGGTGTAATAAGGTTCCTTTCTTCCCCATATTCCCTGTATTTATTGTTGTTTGTGTTATTGTTGTTGTTTATCTTACTGGAGTGAGATGGAATAATGATGTTTGTTCTGATATGCTTATATTTTATAACCAGAGATGTTGATCATATCCTCATTTTTTTGTCCATTTTTACTTTCGATAATTATCGTATGAGATCTGGACTCAGTCTTTTTTTGGGTGGGGAGGATATCAATCATGGGGCTTGAGCTCTGGCTGGGATGCTCTCCCTGAGCTCTGCAGCTCAAGATGAGCGCTCTACCACTTTGAGCCACAGCGCCACTTCCGGTTTTCTGGTGGTTAATTGGAGATAATCGTCTCACTGACATTCCTGCCCAGGCTGGCTTTGAACCAGTTGCAATAATGTTGGGCTTTGCTATGCTGAGAGGCTCTTTAAATTGGGGAAGACACTCATAAATTAAGCTACAGGCTGGTACTGTTTGTCATTGTCCTCAGCAGGGAGATTTCTGAGCTCCCTTAGCACTTTCCATAGTTTGGAGCCACAACCAAAATTCTCAGCTCTCAGGCTGGGAGAATCCCAGGTTTTATGGTTTTCAGGTCAGGTTTTTGCGGTTGATCCCATGGCTGCTGTCTGCCTTCTCCCAATCTGCGTAATCCTGTGGAATTGAATCCTGATCATGAGTCTCTGTGGGTGTTAATGTTCCTAAGCTGCAGTCTCAAGGTGGTGAGTTTCTGCCTCTTTGTGGAAGTAGGTGGGCACATCGTTGATCTAGGGTGTCCTGGTTCCTGTCCTGGTCTCTGTCCCAGTCTATCTTGGCTCTCAAAGCATAACAGACACCCCTTCCAGGACCCTGGTTATGTTGCTTTTTTTTTGGATGGGGGAGTTTGCTGATCTCTTAGTGAGGTCAATTGATTTTACTTTGCAATTTCTTAGTTGGTTAACTGGCCTGGGAGAGTTATCCATATGGGCCATACTGCTTTTCTCTTTTGTAATATTTTTCATCCTTGACTACGTTTGTGTGTCTTGGATCTGTGCCAAGTTCTTGTAGCTTTCATTATCTTCTATTCTTCTGCTTGTGTGTTTGGTGCCAGATTATAAGTGCATGAGTTTCATTCACATGGCAAGCACTTTTGCTTGTTTTAAAGTAACCACCTTGCCCCCCACATCTTGCATGTATTTGAGTAATTTTCTGAGGCTATATAGTGAGTGCTAGATGAATTAGACCCCTACTCTCTCTCAATAAGTCCTGGTATTGAATTCTTTATGAGCACTAGTCTAAATCCTTAGGCATATAGTTTATCATATTTGTATTTTTTACCCTAGGGGTATGTAATTATATTCTAATAATGTCTGTTAGATTCATGTAGTCACTAAAACTTTATTCTGTCACAGTTTTGGGTTCAGGAAATTCAAAGTCAGATCCTCAGGGCCAAACCTTTAGCAAGGCTGTAAAACCTATACAAGCTTTAGGGAAGAATCTCCAGTTTGTGTTTTTCAACTTCCTGTTGTCTTTTCTATATGTGTATAATTCTTAACCACATACTTAAGTCTACTATCTCTAAGTGACATCTTTCAAAGTAGAATTGCTGTCAAGTGGATTTTATAATTTAACATTTGATAATACTCAGTAGTTGCTTTCTACAATATCTATACACCTGAAAAGAAATCTCATTTTTCTTACCCTTTCCAACTCTAGAAACCATCATTTAATATTTTGTAACATTTTAGGAAAATGTTACTGAATACTTTCAATTTAGTCACTTTTTTTTAAAGCTTCCTTAAGATGAGGTAAGGTTTAGTTGTTGTATTATGTGTTGAGTGGTAGTTCACAGTTGAGAGCTAATGAATGCTAGCTATAGACTATGTACAACTTCTTTTTCGTTTTTGAGTAAGAAAATCTTGAAATTTTGTAGATGGTATGCCATTATTCTGTGCTTTTATGAGGTTTTAAATGAGGGGTCATGGCTCTCGTTACAACTTTTAGTTGAATTTTACATCCAGGTTGTGTCTTTTGTTGTGTCTTTGAGTTCTGGGAGGGGTCTCCCTTACCATAGTAGGAGTAGTTGAGAACTTGAATGGGAAGCCATTTTGGAGTAATTCTAGATAGCTTATTTATATGACAGCGAGTGGTGGGAGTTTACCTTTGTGTGGGATATGTTAATGAGAAGATCATATGAGTTATTTACGAGGAAGGGAAAAGGCATGTAAAATTGTATTTTCTTGTGCTTCTGAAGTTGAGATTGGAAGAAAAAAAGTGATGAGTATGGGTCCTGTGCCCCTAATTAAAAAGGAGGACGAGGGACTGAGAAGAAAAAAATAGAAAGATATGGGCAATTAGCAAAGAGACAGATAAAATGATTAATAGTACTTTTAGAAGCAGAAAGTAGAAGACATAAAAGAAAGCACACCATGAGGAAACTTCACATTGCAACGAAGTATTCCTATTTAAGTTGTTTTCTAACTAAGAAGTATTTGGGAATTGTGGAAATACTGATAGTAATATATGTAGGAAAGTTATAAATGAGGATGGGAGCTATGACAGGACAATTCACATGTAATTTGAAAGAGGATTAAGTTGTAGGATGTGATACTCAGATGTGATACTCATTAGACCCTATATTGAAAATGAAGTATACAATATATATATAATATGCACATAAAGATAAATAAATAAATTTCAATGTGTGAGAGAGACAGAAAGTAGGAATAGGTGCTGCTAGGGTGAGAACTGATGTGCAAAGTGTTAATGAGGAGGGATACTTGTCTTTTCTGTGTATTTATATAGCATAACATACAATGTGCATGCAGAATAACCACTGTTAACACACACACACACACACACACACATACACACACACATGCACGCACACACACCATACAGTAACTTTCAGGTCTGCTTAAGATTCAGAATGGCAGAGCTCTTTGCTGTTCCCTACCAACATCTATCAAATGTGAGATCATGAATTTGGATCACCATGGTACAGTCATTGTAGTCATGCAAAAAATTTTTAAATAAATCAATTTCTTAACTTATATTCCCAAGCCTCTAGACAAACAAAAGGTTTCTAGACATTTCCAAACCATTTTCTTATACCTACTCAATATTTTAAAGTCTCCTTTTATACTTTAACAGGCTAAGTTCTTGTGTATTTCAAAAGAGAAATCTTATTCATGAGACCCATAATTAACACTGAACTCTTTTACAGCCCATGGTAGCAGTAAGTGTTAGAGCTAACTCAAAGTCCAATGACAAGATTAAAATTACAAACAAGACAAGGCTTTTCTCATTGCCATTTACACTTCTTATGCTTTATACCCACCAAGAATGAAGAATACTTTTTTCAGCAGGGACATGGAGTGAGAACTGTGAGGGGCACATGTGGCCACTAGGGCCAGTAATTCCATTCTCCTCATTCCACAAAAGCACGAAACTTAGAGGAGATGCATTGATTGGCTAAGCTGAACTCCTCTTCACATATCTTAGAACAAGACTTAAGAAGTGAAAGTAGATCTCCTGAAATCATTACAACTTGTCTCAAGACTGAGAGCTCAGGATGGAGAATGTGTTGCAGTGCATATTCCTGGTCTTTTGGCTTCAGGTTGGCTATAAACGGAAAATTAAGAGAGGAGAATGAACCCTGGGGCAGATTCATCCAACCTGAGGAGTAGAGGGAGGTATTCAGTCCCAGTTCCTCCGAAGTCTTCTGTTGGAATGTTTCAAAACTCTGAACTAAAGATATTTTGTTGTTTCTGATTTCCTCCTCCTGAACAGGGCTACATGGGAAAGATGAGGTGGAGCCTGAGCTCCACTGGAGAATAGGGAGGCAGTGGTAGCCTCAACTGCAGTTACACCACCAGGAATTTCAGATGACTCCTGTAGTACAGGAAAGACCCTGGGAGAGGCCCCATATTCCTATTTAGCCTGTATTCAGCCAGGGTTGCAAAGCAGAGAAGCAGACTAAGAGCCATGTTACCAAAAAAGGCAGCTTTTAGCATGTCACCACTGCTTACTCTGAAGACTAAGCCACTTAGCTATGTGCTGTGTATGCACAGTGCTCCCCAGGCACCAAAATGCTAAAGCAGGACTCTGAAATACAGAATCCTACCTTCCTCCCCAAAGGGGTATTTATTTAGCACCCAGACATGTTACTGTTAGGTTTTTTAAAAAGAGGTAGCTGAGTAAGAACAGCACCACGCACGTGGTCTTCAGGTAAGGGGTCGGTTTATTCAGTAGACCTGCTGGGACCAGGCAAGCTTGACACTCCACGCGGCTGGCAAAAGAGGGCGTCTGGCCCTGGGTTAGGCCTTATATTGGGTATGGGTGGGGAAAGGTTTGTCCAGGTAAAAGGAAGTGGGACCAGGTAAGAGGTGGGATCAGGTGGGAGAAAGGTGTGTCCACATCAGATTCAGATGTGACCTCAGCAGATGCAGATGTGACCTCTTCCAGGTGTGCCAGTTGCCTAGGTAACACAGGTACTGGGTGGAGACTTTGCTGTGAGGAGGGTGGAGTCTGCTTGCCATCCAGGAGCAGACCTTACGGTTAGAATTTATTCCATCCAAGTCCTAGGATGGAGATTGTGGAGTCATAGTCAGTTTGCACTTCACAATGCACACATGCTATCTTCTCATGAGCTCAGAGGTGAAGGCTGGGGTGTGGAGGATCAGGGTTTCTAAGGCTCACTTGTAAGGGAATGCACAAGTGCACACACTTCCCTTAGAGAATGTTGGTTCTCCCACAATATTGTGCCTACATGATGATAAGTTAATCTTTTCTATTTCAATAATGTCCTACAGCAGCCAACATGGCCACCATTGCAGAATCAAAATCAAGTAATACAAAGTATCATCTATAACCTGACTCTACTTCAAGTTCTTCTGTCTAGGTCCACTTGAATGTGTCTTCTCTTAGCATCCTTCCAAGGGAAGCTCACTAGAATACCAGGGATTTGAGGCTAATCTTGTCTGCAATGTCCGTCTTCTCTCCTTTCCTTTAAAAATACTTCTATTTTTATTTTAAAATGCATATGCATTTACTATATTAAATAGCAATATGCATTTGGTACTAGTCCAGTGCATACAGAAGGCTGGTCTGTCCGATGATAATTCTCAGGTGAAGGTCCGACACTTACCTCAATACTTTGGAAAAGCAATTTCCCAACACATATAATAAAGTACACAAAACGTGATCTTATTGCTAAATGGAATTTTATGCTGCTTTTTACCTATATAGTTCCTTTGTGTGTATATGTTGAAAATTTCTACTACTGAGAATTTCATGTTTCCTTCTCACTCCATAGTCTTCCCCTCTACCCCATTCACTTGAACTCCATTGTCAGCTCAAACTCCATAAGCCTGGAATTACAGAGGCATCTGTACATAATCCCATGTCCACCTTCTGTCACTTAGCAAATCTCTGCAATTCATTGATGTCATGTACATCAATTCTCTTTTCTTTTTTTAAATGGAAGTACTGCAGCTTGGCTTTGTACTTAAAAGTGATGTATCTATTCCTGTGCTGTGGTCCTCTTGTGCTTCCTTGGAGTGCTGAAAATGACAGACCTGTACCACCGCATCCAGTGATCATGCTTCCTTTTACCTGGAGCTTCAGTTTTGCTACTATCACTAGCCATTTTAAGTGGGATGGAAGCTTATGAACTTTCATGACCTTGCTGGCTTCGAACTTCAGTCACATAATCTCTACTACTTGCACAGTTGGAATTCAGGATTGACACAGTATAGTTCTCTCCATTGTCTCTAGAATTATTGATAGAGATCCTCAGAATAAATACACATCAACTTATTTATATACTCTCTTTGAAACAGACATTTGGTGTTGGATTAGTTGGGTGCTGTCATGAGAGAAGCAGCAACAAGCATCCATTATGTTTTGGTGTAGATATGAATTCATTACTTTGGAAATTGAATCAAAATGGATGTATGAGGACTTACAGTACACATGTGTTTAGCATTAGTGGTTATAAAAGTATATTCCAAAGAGTTGAGCCAATGAAGTTCTCATCAGCAACACATGGGATTTCCAGAAGCTGACTCTCCTCATCAAAATTAGATCTATTTTATTTTTTAACGAGGACTGGGTTTTTATGTATTTAACTAGGGGTAGTTAGGGATGTTGAAATGAACAACAGAAAAACAGGTGGCATGTACAAGCAAGAATTTTGGCATCGTGGCAGTTCTAGGGGTACAGAAAAGTGGCCTAGCCCTTAACTCAGACAAGGTGTTCCTCAAGCCAGGAAGGGTGACGGCTGAGTCACACACAGCCCTCTCACTCTGTCCACTGGAACTTCCTAGTGCAGTAATCGTGCTGTATAGAGAGGAGCCTTTTTGTCTAAGTAAGGGATGAGAATCACGTTGACTGATCTCTGTTAGAAACCTGAATTCTCTACATTTGAAAATTGGACATTGGATGTTATTGATTTGGAATGTGTGAATTTGATGGATATTTCAGCCCAAATCTCCTGCATTTGTTAGACTCCATTTTCCATTATGTCTGATATGGTAGTGTTGTAGGAGTGGCTTGGTTAATTGATGATTTAGTGTCAACAGTGCCTGTCAATCCACAGATTTTGAAGGCAGGATGTATGGGTGTGAAAGTGCACAAAACAGTCTATGAGTCCTTACAAGAGGCCTGCTGGGTAGGTGTGGCTGAGTTCACCACAGACAAAGATGATGTCATGGCCATGTATCTTGATTGCATGATGGTGACACCACGTGGTTGCAGTGGAGGAGAAATCTGGCCAACAGCTGGTCTTTTTATGGCTGCTGGGTGGCACAGAAAGCAATTGTCAGATTATTGTCCACTTAAGCCCCCTAAGGTGGGATGAGGGATGCCTTGAACTGGATGGATGGCTAGTATTACAGCCTGATCCCTGCATGGGCAGGGACTATAAAAAGGAATTGTTGGGGTCTTGCAAGGTGGAAATAATGACACTGTGGGTCAGGTGGTCAGAAGCAGGAGGTGGTGCCTGGTTCAACTCAGAGGGATCAGAGGAGAGTGAAAGAAGGAAGCCTTTGATAGTGGTGGTGTTTCTATAGTGTTATAATTGTTCATGCATGATTTAGTTGGTGAACAATGGCCTCAAGGAATGGTGATAATGGCCGGCCCCATGTTAAGGAGGACCAAAGAACCAGCACATATGGGGATAAAAGCACTGTGCTGCTGTATATCAGGAATGATGTTTGGAGTCAAAACCTGTTTTGGGGGACAAATGGTTAAAAACTAGGGAAGGGCAGGGTAAGCTAGAGGTGAATAGATAAGGACTGGTGCCATTACAAGCTGCTCCTGCTAAAGGTTATAAGGGACTAGGGGAAGTGAATAGTGTAGGGCATGGAGGGGCTGGTGGGTACTGGTATATTCAGAATGTGTCCCTGTTGCAGGCTATAGGGGATCTGGGGAAAATGATAGGGGTCAGTGCTGGAGACTGGGAAGATCTGAAAATGCCCACCTCACAAGGTAGTGTAGTATCCACATCAACAATTCATCATCTGTAGCTGGTTGCTTGGTCACATGAGAGGATAGCCTGGGAAGTGCACAACAAATACAATACTGGTGGTACCCATTATTCCTGGTTGGTTGGACTACAGGATCACAAGGAAGGAAAGAAGTGAAGGTAAATCTGCACCCATAGAGATACGGGATCCTTTTGCATCAGAGGCATCTGTTTAGACAGTGGTGGTTTGGGAAATAGAGAAGTAGGAGAGATTACAGCTTTGGATATATGAGAATGTACCATTTAGATCCCACACGTTAGAAGCAGGGGGTACAGGGAAGAAGAGGTAGGTTCTGCAAGAGGAATCAAAGGGGAACTAGGTATTGCAAGTGTAGTGCTTGATGAGAGTGTTGACAGGATCTCAGTCCCCCAGCAGCCAGCTCTTCCACATTAGTGGTGTTGGAAAGAGCTGGAATCTTGAAATAGACAGGGACAAGTCCCTGCATGAGGTGAAGGAAAAGGAGAAGCAGTATTGGTGCCACTGCTATCTGTCATCAGCTCTGTTCTACCTGCTGAGGCTTCTAAGACTTACTTTCCATGGTGGTGTTTGAAACCAAGGGATGTCATGGACATGCAATGGGGTACCAATAGGAGACATAAGGACATCCTTGGAAAAAAAATTCTAGGACAGCATCCCTTGAGAAGTAAATCTTTCCAGATGTTCCCAGACTACATGGTGATTTTTCACCAACTCTAATTTGATCCCTTTTCTCAATGGCCTGTCCCTTACCTCTTCCTGAATTTCCAACTCCCCCTAAAGATCTACACCTTTGGCCTCTGTGTCCTTTGGGCAAGGAGAACAGTGATGACATGTATTATTCAGCTCTGCAACTTCAGCAATGGGCTTAGGTATTGAAATCTGAAGCGTGGAACTACATTGAAATGAAGGGTCGTCATGATTGTGGGGTTTCAACATCTCTGAGTAGCCAGCTGGCAGTACAGGTATCATTTGCTGGAAGTTGTTTTTGTTATTGTTGTTGTTGTTGTTATAGGGGGTCCTCTCTAGATGCCAAACAGATATTGCATATAGGGGAGTCTGTGGCCTCTGGCAGAGGGCACCTCCTCTTAAGAAACCCGTGGTGACTGGCTGAAGAAATCACCTACTTGAGATCTGGGTTGACCATCCTGCAAATCGGCCAGCCTGTGGTGGAAACCCTCCTAGATAGGGTTTGGCAGCAAGGCCCTATGAATGTATTTACTGCCAACATTTTCCATTACAGAAAACTTTGTGAGAATGATCAGCAAAATTGAGAAGAAGTGAACTAGAACTATCCTTCTTCCATTCAGTGGTAGCATGGCCCTTTGTGCCATTACCTGGCACATGCCAAGGAATAGGTGCGTATGTGCTGTGGGAGAAAAGCCAGCTCAATTCAAAACACTCTGAAAGCCATCTAAGGGCCAGCAGGCCAAAGGCCATGTAGCTCCTGGGTTCTTCCCCCATATTCCTTGTAGGTGTTGGCACCAAAAGGTGACTCTCTGGTCCTGTGTTTGACCAATATTTTTAGACCTTTCTAGCAGCATAGGACGGCCTTGTACTGGGTGCACTGCTCCAAGAATGAAGGCACCTGCTCCTCTGCGGTTTCTGGTTCTGAGAAGAGGATGGTGTGACGTAAGCAGACTGGCTGCTGCAATGCCCAACATCTTTTTGTAGCAGACAGGTTAAGTAACATTTAATTCCCACATCCTTCTTGTGGTCCCACAGGTGCTCCTGGCCCAGCCAGACTCTGGACCCAGGATAAGTGGGTCATGCTCTGCACCCATCCTCCTCCTTGTAATGAAATTGTCCTGGGTTACCATCTCCATTTCATTAGTCTATCCATGACCCTCATCCCCATTTCTCATCTATAGTGAGCTCAAGCAGTGTCTGGAGGAGTCATGAAAAGTCAAAGGTCCATATTCCAGGCTCTTGAAGAGGGATGGAGTACTAATGGTCAGTGCAGCTTCATTTCCCATCTCTCTTGGATTGAACCTTGCAGAATATATTTTGTTTTGTCAGAAGAATTCAGCAACGCAAAAGTTATATATGATCTATTTGGGTTTGTGTCGAAAAAATTCAGTACCATCATATTCCATGTAAATATGGAGCCAGGTTTCTGGTCTTCATGGATTGTATCTACAAAATAAATGCATTATTGATTTGCTAACAAAGAGTGGAATACTATGTTAGACTAAAGTAGAATCCACATACTTTAGACATCATGAGAATACCAGTTGTGTCAACTCTTCACTGAACATTACTGACCCTTTAATGTATCTATATAACACCTATGCTCAAGAGAATTATTTTCTGGGGTGACATGGTAAATACAAATGATTTACAAAGTGTAAAGAGCAGCAGAATATGAAGAACACACACATGACATTCTCTAGGTTGGATTTTGTTGTAGTTCAGTTTTCTCTCACAAAGAATTATTTTGAAACTTCACAGAGGGGTTTCAAAATCCTGAATGACAGAAAGCTATAGCCATATTTACATGTATATGCATATATGTCTTTGTGTACATCCATATGAATGTGTGATATTTGTATAGATTTTTTGAAATACCATACATTCCTACATACGTATGTATGTATGTGTGTTTGTGAGCATTTTTTGTTTCCTATTGGAGACGGGGTCTCACTAGTCTTAGAATGTACAATCCTTCAGCCTCAGGCTCCCAAGGGCTAAGACAACAGGTGTGCATCACTAAGTACAGCTTATTATTTCAATTTACAAAATTAATTAAAATAACACTTTAAATATTTCATGTATTAAAAGTAAGTTTTCCTCTTGTCAAATCCCACAACAACAAATCCTCAAAGAAACAACTGTCCAATAAATTAGTGGGCTAAAGACTTAAAGAGAAACTTTGCTGAAGAGGAAATAAAATGGCCAATAGACACATGAAGAAATGCTCAACCTCTCTAGCCATAAAAGAAGTGCAAATCAAAACAACATTGAGATTCCACCTCACCTCAGTTAGAATTGCTATAGTCAAGAAATCAAATAACAGCATACGCTGGAGGGAATGTGGCCAGAAGGGAACTCTACTGCATGGGAGTGGGAGTGTAAACTTGTTCAACCACTTTGAAAAGCAGTATAGAGGTTCCTCAAAAGACTCCACATAGAGCTCCCCTATGACCCACCAATCCCACTTTTGGGCATTTAACCAAACGATCACAGAAAAGGCTATACTAAAGCTACAAGAACAACTACATTTATGGCAGCATTATTTACCATAGCTAAGATATGGAACCAACCCAGATGCCCCTCAATAGATGAATGGATAAAAAAATATTGTATATATACACAATGGAATTCTATGCCTAAATCAGAAAGAATGACATTTCCTCATTTGTTAGGAAATGGAAAGACTTGCAAAAAATCATATTAAGAGAAGTAAGCCAAGCCTAAATAAATATAGATCCTATGGTTTCCCTTATTTGCAATAATTGCTATATGTCTAGGACAAGCAGAAAAGTTTAAAAGCTATGTATATATGAATGTTTAGGATGATGTTAAGTGAAATGAACAAGACAGGGACACAAGTGGTTTATTCTTTCTTGTTATTTTTTCTATTTATAATGTACCATGTGATTTTTTTTGTTTCTTTGGTATGTTCCTCCCCCATGATATTGATATAATCCCTGTTTTCACTGTATTTGATTCCAGTGCCTTGCATCTTATACACACACATTTCTAATTTGGGGAGGAGAAAGGAAAAAACAAAATGCTTAAATAGGCATACAGGCTGACCCATTGTAACAATGAGATGTACAAGACACTATGTTGAAAATGAACCCTACAACCTCAGTGAGGATGGGGCTTGGGAGTAGTTCGGGAGGTGAGAAAGAAGGGATGGTAGGAAAAAAAACCAAAGGATTAAGCAACAATGCTCAGTAGGAAATGTACTTATTACCTTACTCATGTAACTGTAACCCCTCTGTTCTGTATTTTTACAATAAAAAAATGTATTTAAAGAAAGACGCTATTCTCACTATATGAGAAAATATATATGTATATGAAAAAGTATTTCAGGGCCTTTTTACCCTTCTGTGGGCCAGAAGTAAGTGTTATTAAAATTAAACAAAATTTTAATTTTAATTTTTTAGGTTTTTAAAGCATATATCAATAGTGCTAGGGGGTTTCATTTGGATAATTCTACAAATAATTTACATAAATCTTTAGGTACATTTCATGAATTGTCTTTTGAGGAACTTCACTCCTCTGGTATATTCCTTTAATCTTTTTTCTTCTCATACCACTCTATCATTGTTTTGTGAGGCTCATTAGGCTATCTTCATGTGGATATGTGTGATATATTTCAATCTTCTTCGTCTCTCAGTATATTCTCCTTCCATCTCTCCAATCCTGCTTATCGCTACCAATCTCCTTTTTACACACATATATCATTATCATCAGCAGCAACGAAATAACCAACATAATTATCACATTCATTTTAGGTTCATTTTCTACTTGATTCAAAATGTGAAATTTTCTTTTGGAGCTTGTATTATCACATTCACTGTGATGATTTCCCAAGTCTGCATTTTCCTTCAAATAGCAAACTTTTGTTCTTCTTTATGACTGAATAAAACTGCATGAAATATGTATCACATTGTCTAGCTCCATTCATGAGTTGTTGGGCACTAAGCGTAATTTGTATTATGAACAGTGCAAAGACAAGCATAGATGTGGAAGTGTCTGCCTTGAAACTTGATTTACATTTAGACATATATGCCAGGGTAATAAATGAGGTCTCATTTTAGTTGTTTGAGGAACTTGCATAAAAATTATTGTAGTCGTCTCACTGGCTTATGTTCCCATCAATGGTGTATGAGAGTCCTTTTGCCCTGCATCCCCATGGGTATTTCCATGACTGGGGTGAGAATCTCACTGTTGTTTGATGTGTATTTCCTTAACGCTATGCTTAATATTACCACGACCATTTTTTCTGAGAACTACCAGTTAAATTCATTCGCTCATTTAATAATTAGGTAATTTGTCATTTTGGAGCTTTTTCTTGAGTTCTTTGTTTATGCTAAATGGGCATGGTTTATCTAGTGAATAGTTGGCAAGGATTTTCTTTCATTCTGTAGGCTGTTTCTTCATTGTTTACTTTGATGTACAAATGTTTTTTTGATGCAGTAACATTTTTCACTTCTTACTTTTATTTCCCCTTCTAGATTCCTATCCAGAAAACAATTGCTTATGCTTATAACTTCCAATTTTTTCCAAAGTTATGGTGAGATAGTGCCAAACCAACGTACATACTGATTCCCACTTAAGAGAGGGAAATTTAATGGCAAGGGAAGAATAAAAATAGAAATATATTTTGTTCTCTCTAAATTTTGAATTGAAGGCAATATATTAGCTGTAAAAGAAATAGACATCTATTCAAAAGCAAATTTATTTGGGCATTTTTTATTTCTTTAGTCTTTTACTTCTAAGCATAGGAAGTTTATATTAAGGTCAATTTTGGCAATTGGAATCATTATAAATTGTTTCAACATTTTCAAACTTTCATTTTCTAAGGAAGCTACAGGGATCTGCACATATACTTAGATATTTATTTCAGTAAGAAACAGGTAAAGAGGGAAGATTTCATGAGTTGATGTTTCTTAGAAGATTCTGTTATAAGAATGGAAAATTAATACACAGAACTAAGTATTAATCTGCTACCTCTTCAAAGACATGAAATCTAGCAATCAATACCATATGGTACTTAATACCTGACAAGCTGCCCCCTCTAGGTCAGCTGGGACTCAGAAAGACAAGCTTGATTTTCTACTCATAATTTCATCCTTGCTGCCTTACTATTTTAGAAACAACTGCAGTTACAGAAACTTGATAGTCATATATTTATGTGTAAATGGAATTTAATTAATAACTATTTGAACTAAACAAACAGAACTGTGATTAAGCAGTGTTCCAAGACTTGACTCATTGCCTAACAGGTGAGAGGAATATCCATGGTTAGAGAATATAATAAAATAGAGTCATAAAGGTGAATGAGACTTTCAAGAGTCATTTTTTATTTATTCAGTGGTAAGAATTGAGCATAGGGCCTCACTCATGCTGGATAAACACTCTAACACTGAGCAAATCCTCAGCTTAAAAAAAATTAAAGAATAGAGATAGAATATGGTGGTACAAGAAATGCTTGCACCTGAGTTGGTTCTGATCTAAGAAGTTTGAAATTTCAGAATATTTGGAAATATGTAAAGAACATGAAACATGTTCTTTACATGAACATGAAACAAAAATAAGTATTTTTGTTTCAAAAACACCTCTGCACATAACATGAAGTTAATTTTATACTACTCTTCATGCATTTTGACTGTAACACATCACATAAGATATTGTAGAGCCACGCACTGGTGGCTCACACCTGTAACCTAGCTACTCAGCAGGCTGAGATCTGAGGATCACAGTTCAAAGCCAGCCCGGGCAGGGAAGTCTCACAGAAGTGGCTCTGTGGCTTAAGTGGTAGATCGATTGCCTTGAGCTGAAGGGTGCAGGAACAATGCCCAAGCCCAGAGTTCAAGCCCCACCACTGACAAAAAAAAAGAAGAAAAGTAAAGAAAAAGGAAGCTGTAAACTAAGTCTTGAACAACATCGTCCTTTATGTAAGGACGATAGTATTTCTTGAAGGTAAAATTCAACCACCAAAGGATCGAAACTGAGATATGGGTAATTCTATAGGTACTATAAAATTCCCTATTGATCCCCTTCCAAACTCCCCACCACATACACAAGTTAGTTATGAAATTCTATTAACTTTGTGGTTTCACTGCTGAATCCTCAAGGATTAGCATAGCCGAGGTTTCCATAGTGGCTCAACAGTGGCTGGCTGAATGAAGATGCATTGTCCCAAAGTATAAGAGTTGATTAATGTTTTTGAATCATTCCCTGGCTTCCACTCTCTTCCTCTACAGATATTCAAAACTTCAAGCCCACCCGAAGTACTCATTCATAATTTGCATTTTCAACACACTTTCTCCTGAAGCACTGCTATAAATAATATAAACTTCACTTTGTCACCTCGCCTCTTTCCCCCTTTGCTCACTTCCCTGTTTCCATAATGATATCACCTCCGGGAATCAGCACAGATTCAACTTTTCTATTCTAATTAATATCTTAATATTCAGAATTACTAGACAAGCCCAGTAGAAAACTAAAGCAAAACAGTCACTTGCTTTATCCTCTCTCCCTCCACCTATCTGCCTTCTGGGTAGCCTCACTGCCCCTCTTCCTGCAGCTCCTCGAAAGGTGAAGTATTCTGGGTTTGTGTTCACTGAGCAACTAACATGAGCAGGTACATTAGATTATGTCATTTCACCAACACCAACAGGAAGTAGAACAGAGTGTAGTATCACATGAACTTCAATCAGGCCTCATGAACATTCTCCAAAAGTATCTTTCTAAGTAATTATAGAAGATCATTGTGGTTATAACTATGTATCAAATATGAGAAAAATGCATTTGCAAAAAAGAACAAATGGAAAACAGTGAGGCTATTCAAGAAAATTGTTATGAGACATAGGAATTTTTAACCTAATCTCTAGGTAGCCAAGAACTGTGCTCCATAAACCACACCCGCATTCTTCCTCTACACATGTCTACTTTGTAAATTTTTGTTGTTGTTGTTGAAAGACTGGGACTTGAACTCAGTAACTGATGCTTTGCTCATTGGTTGGCACTCTATCAATTGAATTATGCCTCCAACACTACCTTGTAATATTTTGTGGAACTTAACTGACCATTATTTTCATGTGACATCACCTACTACATATCCTTCTTGGGTTTGAGTGAGATTTCACTATGACTGTATCAGTCTAATAATGCACTACCACAGACTGGGTCCATTTCAACAAAATAGCTTATTTTGGATAATAATTCTGGTCTAAAAATTCTATTTTCCTTAAAGAATGGAAGCTTGCCTAATTGTACTGTCAGGACTTTTGCTCTAAAATTAACTATTTCATTAAAATATTACAAGCAGTATTGATTATGTGCTTATGGAGTGGGTAGCAAAATCATACTTGGAAATGCAAATCTATATTTTAGGAACAGAGACATTATGCACAATGAAAGGCTGTAACAGCTCCATCAAGATTTTTTAAATCACTTATTATTTAATGACTGTATTTGTGACTAGTAAAATATATTGAAATTATTGAGGTTCTTCATTTCTTCATCTATAAAATGAATGACTGGACACCTGTATCCTAGTCTTTACTCCCTGAATTTCTAGAGATCTTCCACATTCCAAACCCTAGTGGACACTACCTTCTGTATCTGGAATAAAGACTTCCACATAAGTAATCATCTTTACTTGGCTTTTAGCTTGTTTAGATGTATTTTATTACAAAATTGTGATGATTACATGCTGCTTGAAAGCCAAAGCTCAGCTGAGGCCATTTAAGAAGGGGGAAAAAAGACTTGCTATATCATCCTTATCTCCCCACCTGCCCCTAAGGTGGGGATCCCACAACTTTCTCACTTCCAGGTGTGTATATGCATATACATGTGTATTTATGTATATGTATGTAGATATATATTCATGTAATGGAGCATTGATTAAAAATCAAAAAATGAAACTAAATTATTTGTAGGAAAATGGAAGAAATGAGATTCTATATTAAGTGTAACAAACCAGTCTCAGAAAGACAAATGCTGTATTCTTTTCTGATTTGTGGAATCTAGATTTAGAAAAAAAAGACAATATAAGAACATGTCTTACAAATGGGATTGCATGAAGTTGCAGAGCTTCTGCATGGCAAAGGACATAGCTAGCAAGATCAATAAAATGCCCACATATTGGGAGAAGATCTTCACTAGCCATACAACGGACAAAGGTCTCATATCTAAAATATACTTGGAACTCAAAAAATTAAATCCCCCAACAACAAATCCTCAAAGAAACAACTGCCCAATAAATAAGTGGACCAAAGACTTAAAGAGAAACTTTGTTGAAGAGGAAATAAGACTGGCCAATAAACACATGAAGAAATGCTCAATCTCTCTAGCCATAAAAGAAATGCAGATCAAAACAACATTGAGATACCACCTCACCCCAGGTAGAATGGCTATACTCAAGAATACTAATAACACCAGATGCTGGAAGGGATGTGGACAGAAGGGAACCTTACTGCATTGTTGGTGGGAGTATACACTTGTTCAACCACTTTGGAAAGCAGTATAGAGGTTCCTCAAAAGACTTCACATAGAGCTCCCCTATGACCCAGCAATCCCACTTTTGGGCATTTATCCAAATGATCACAAACAAGACCATACTAATATTACCAGCATAAATATGTTTATTGCAGCATTATTAACCATGACTAGGATATGGAGCCAACCCAGATGCCCCTCAGTAGATGAATGGCTCAAGAAAATGTGGTATATATACACAATGGAATTTTGTGCCTCCATCAGAAGGAATGACATTGCCCTATTTGTTAGGAAATGGAAAGACTTGAAGTAAGCCAGGCCCAAAGAAACATAGGCCCTATGGTTTCCTTTATTTGTAACAACTAGTATATGTCTGAAACAAGCAGAAAAGATCAGATAAGATGATGTTAAGTGAAATGAACCCCAAGATAAGGACACAAATGGTGTATTCTTTCTTGCTATTGTTTCTAACATATTCATAATGTGATTTTTTTGTTCCATTGTATGTCCTTCCCCCATGGTATAACCCCTGTTTTCACTGTATTTGATGTTGGAATAATTTGGGGAGCGGAAGAGAAAAAACAAATTGTTTAAATAGAGACACAGGTGGACCCATTGCAACAATGAGATGTACAAGATGCTATGTTCACAAACAAACTTTACAACTTTGGCAGGAAGTCTGGGGGTGGGGAGATGGGGGGATTGTAGTCCTGGAGATGAGAGGGCAGGGTAGGGGAAGAACAAAGGAGGAGGCAACAATATTTGGTAACAAATGTACTAATTACCTTGCTCCTGTAATTGTAACCCCTCTGTATGGTATTTTCACATTAAAAAAAACTTATTTAAAACAAAACATGTCTTAAGTGGTAGTGGGCATGCCTAGCAAGAGAAACCCCTAATTTCAAACCCCAGTGCTATCCTGGAGACATTATTCAAGTTGCAGAAGACAAACTCAACAGCTTGAGTTCAAATTTCAGTGCTAGCTTAATAAATAAATAAATAAATAACAGAATATAATCTATGATCTATTTCTCCATTCAGTATCCTTCTAAAATGTATAATTATATAGTGAATATGAAACAAACTTTTGATATTGTGTTAATATTTCTTTTTTTAATTTATTTTTATTTTTTATTGTGAAAATAATGTACAGAGGGGTTACAATTACATGGGCAAGATAATAAGCACATTTCTTATCAAGCATTGTAGCCTCCTCCTTTGTGTCCCCTTTCCACCCCTTCCCATCCTCCCCCGACCCCCAATCCTCCCCGCTACCCCCCTCCCCGCACCAAAGTTGTAAAGTTCATTTTCGACATAATGACTTGTACATCTCATTGTTGCGATGGGTCTACCTGTATCCCTATTTAAACGATTTGTTTTTCCCCTTCCCCTCCACAAATTATACCGACATCAAATACAGTGAAAGCAGGGGTTATACTGTGGGGGAGGGACAT
>NW_012267476.1:701252-706252 GCF_000151885.1 Dipodomys ordii
AAGCAACAAAGAAATAATCTTATAAATGTGTTAGAAACAATCACATGAAAAAGAAACATTTGAATACATATCTTAGGGTTCATTTCCCTAACATCACCTTATCTGACCTTTTCTGCTTGACTCAGACATATACTAGATATTGCAAATAAGGGAAACCAAATTTCTTTATCTAATACAATGTTGATGGATATTGGACTGTTTCCCATTGGAAACAATGACATGTAAGAGTCCTTGTTTACAATTAAGAGTTGTTCTATCAACACATGGAAACATAGCTGTTGGTACACACATGTGCAAGCTTCAAACAGGAGATGGAGTTGCTGAGTTAATGGTGCTACCAGACATCTTTTCAAAGTGTTTGAACAAGCCAGGTTCTATAAGTAGTTCATAAGACTCTTAGCCAGTCTACGTAATCCAGCCAGTTTTATGTTAGCCATTCTGACAATTATGAAGTAAAATTTCATATGGCTTAATCTGACAGTTCTCTTGTTGTGAATACAGATTAATATACGTTACATGTGTACTGATAGTGTGAACATTTATGTCTTATGAAGTAGCTATTGGGTGGGGGGCGGGGGGAGCCTGGGAAGGGATGTGAAGGGTAAACAAAGGAGGAGCCTCCAATGCTTGATAAGAAATATACTCATTATCTTGCCCATGTAATTGTAACCCCTCTGTACAGTATGCTCACAATAAAAAAAGCTGAGCACTGAATGGCTCACACCAAGAATCGTACCTACTCAGCTGGCTGAGATCTGAAAAGCAAAGAAAGTCAGCAAGACTCATCACCAATTAACCATTACATAAAAGCTGGAATTTGAGATGAGATGTGGCTCAAGTGTTAGAGCTCTAGATTCAGCAAATAAGTTCAGGGACATTGTCCAGGCCCTGAGTTCAAGCCACAGGATCATAAAAAAGGACAAGAAATTAATCACAGAAAAACACTAGCAAATTGGAATATACTAAAAGGCAAAAATCACAGATTGACACAGTTTTCATTGCTGAAAAGTGATTATATCCAGAATATATAACACCTTCTCAAAGTCAGCAAGGAAACAAAGCAGACAGCTCCATTATCGTTGTTTTATGTAATATTTCTTGTTATAAAGAATATTTTATGCTCTTCAATTATACTTTGAAGTTTATCAGCATTGTATTTCATATAATTTCTCCAAATTTATTTCTACATATTTACCTGGTTATGCGTGTTCAGTTGAATTTCTTTACATACCTTTACTAGTATTTCAAGAGCAAAAAAGCTTTGTAAATTGCATTAGTTATGATGCTAAGAATTTCTAACTACAAATACAGAAATTTGCAATATATTCTTACTAGATATGTTGTTAAACTTTATGAAACTATCCTAAACTTAAATCTAAAATAAAAATAGTAGCAAAACAAAGATATTCAGTCTTGTCTAGAAAAAGGGTGATAAAAGGAGTTCTTAAATATAAAGTTTTTCATTAGGATATTTATATTAATTAAAAAGCAGAGACACAATATAAACAGAAAAAGTAGTAGCATTTATTTGAACATCTATTGACTTAATTACCTTCTATTAAATCATCACTGAGGGACTGGTGTCATACTGTTTATGCTATGAACATTTTCACTTAGAAGATCAATAAATTCTAGCATGAAGAACTTAGTTTCTAAACTCTATGATTTATGGTCTATAACAGTCTTATCCATATATTATTACACTCTTCAGGGAGATATTGTGGAAGGCAAACTCAATTTTCTCTTTCTTTTGCCCTTGGCTTTCATGGTATCTCCCACAAAAGCACTTAATGCTATCATATGAATTAATCTTCAGTGTTGCACAACTCACCATCCCTACACACAGGGATTTCCTAATTCTATCTCTCTCAACAACTTTCTAAGCTTTGAAATTAGAATGTCTGTTTCAGGCTGGTAATTGATTCTGTATTGTGAAATTCTTTTATTTTTGCACCCAGAAGATATAGATGTGATCATAAATATTAAAGTGAAGCGCATTTCTACAGATTTCAAAACTAATTCAAGTTGTGGTAAATGATGTATAACATAAAAGTTAACCCCACCAATACTTTTAGGTTATTGTCTAAAAGTAAAAATGAATAGTGTATTCATAGTGCTGTGCAATAATACCTGTCTAGAATTCTTTCATGTTGTAAACTGAAACCCTCTGCTGTACTTTACTCTTGCACTCCACAATTTTGGACCTACTTGCATTCTACTTAGATATAAACACAAGTGTGCAGCCAATTATCCTTGTAGAATTTCCTTCTAGTGTAGTTCAGTGTAGGTTCTGGCAATGTTATTTGAAGGATGGTATGAACCCAAACAGTATCTGGGCCTGAGCATCTCACTTAATTTTGTCCAAGAAATAATTAAGAGTTTGTCTCTGGACTCATGAGCTCCTTTGTCTGAATCTGTGGAGGTTTATCACCAGGAAAATTGTTGGCTAGGACTCTCTGTAAAACGAATCTTTCAGGATCAAGAGACATTGAAATACATCACTCTCTGGCCTGGATTCCTCATTTGGTCACCTTGCCTGGAGCTGAACTGTGGAGGAAGAAGACATTGATCCCAGACCATTTTGTAAGTAGTTAGTAACTTAATTTATGGTGTTCTTCTGCATAGGATTCACACTTTTTCTATGAATGATTAAGAAATTCAGAAGTATTTGAATGCTGATTATAAAAAGTGGATTTTCTCCCTGAAACACCTTTGCAAAAACTTGGCATTCCAGCTGAGTACTGGTGACTCATATCTCTAAATCCCAGCAACTCAGTAGGCTGAATTCTGAGGATCAAGGTTCCAAGCCAGCCTGGACAGGAAAGACCCTGAGACTCTTACCTCCAAGTAAGCACCAAAATACCAGAAGTGAAGCAGTGATTCAAGAAGTAGATCTCTAGACTTGAGCACAAAAGCCTAGAGACAGTCCCTAACCCCTAAGTTTAAGGCCAAGGACTGGCACACACATAAAAATGGCATTCTTTCAATTGGTATTATTTTAAAACATATGGTCTTTAGTCCATCAAAGAACATCTATTCACATCTCAGCTTCATTTGACAAATATGAATTGCATGCCCAGTAGATGTAAGTCACTGTTCTAGGTTTTTGGGAACAGTGCAACAAAACAGACAAAAAAGCAAACAAAACAATTGAATCATTCAATACTGACTTCACCTTATTCCTTCCTATGAGTTCAACACCAAACACTTGTGGTACATGTAAGTGGATTATGAGCTAGTTGACAATAGGTACATGAAAATATAATGGCCTTTCCAAATGTTAAAATACACCAAGTAATTTGTTTCCTTGGCTACACAGACTGCTAGGAAGGCTCTACACAAAAGTGTTTGCATTTCAGGTACAATCCTAGGAGAAAAATAAATAAAAGAGAAAGAAAAATGGAAAAGATCAAAGAAAAATATTTTCATATTTACAAAGTAGAGTTGAAGACTGATTTATACCTTCTAAATGAGGTCAAGAGAACTTTGAAAGGAATTCAGGTAAGCATTCAGCACAATTCAGTCTCTGTTCACCAGGGAGAAGAATTTCCTAGCACAGTTCATATCCTGACTGCATTGAAGGTTAAGTTTAACCAGTTCTCTATCATTTCAACATGGTGCATGGGAAGATTATTCATGCAATACTCTAAGATGTGTACTTCTCCAAGCTTAGTGACTGTGATACTCCTACTACTTGATAAGCAACATGCCTGTTTTGTATTCTTTATATTGCCAGCAATTTTTTTTGGGGGGGGTCTGATCATGGGGCCTGAACGCTGGGCCTGAGCGCTGTCCCTCAGCTCTTCAGCTCAAGGCTAGCGCTCTACAGCTTGAGCCATAGTGCCACTTCCGGCTTTTTTCTTTTTGCTTATGTGGTTCTGGGGAATCGAACCCAGGGCCTCAGGCATGCAAGGCAAGCACTCTACCACTGAGCCACCTTCCCAGCCCTGCCAGCAAAATTTTTAACCTTAATCTTACTTAAGGTCTCTTTTCCCAAAGTGACACACATCTCTTTTCCCTCCCAGGAAGGACTCATGGGCAAGTGATGGTGTTGAAAGAGGTTTCCCTGAGGATAAACTGTGCTTACACAACCACAGGATATCCTCCTTTCTTCTGGTATGTTCAGTATCATGCAGAAGGTCCACAGCTCCTTCTGAAAGCCATGATAGCCAGTGACAAAGGAAGCTAGAAAGGATTTGAAGATTTGAAGCCACTTATGACAGAGAAGCTACTTCCATTTGGAGAAAACTGCTGTCCTGGAGTCAGACATGTTTGTGAACTACTGTGCCCTAAGTGACACGGTGACAGAAACCACAGGGGGAGCTGAGCACAAACTGAGCATGGCAGGTCCTGGCAGCTGAGTACGTGTGTCAGAGATGCCTATGGCTTCAACACATGTATCTGCTCATGAAAAATAATACAAATAGCAGAGGAAACGAGAAATGGACATCCACATACCTAAATGTGCAGTAGTGAAACTGAGACCAGAGTCTGGATATTGAGTCAGATGAACAGAAAGATGGGAAAGCTTTTGGAAGTTTCATTTATGCTTTTCTCATAATAACTGTGTTCAGATAAGGTGGCTTTGAGAGGTCAATAAAGAGGACAGTGTATCATAATTTCCTCTGTAGTTCTGTAATCACCACAAGGAGCTAGGAACTGTTGTGCTCATTTGTGGTGACCATAATAGAAGAATGTATCAAAGGTAGCATTAATGCATCTCCTCTGTGTGGTTTCCATTTAAGCAGGGTGTGTAACTGCCTGTGTGCACCAGAGTCCTTCATTTATGAGGACACAGGACAAAGCACCTGCCATTCTTTATTGCAATTACCAAATTCCTAATTGCCTTTGGTTCTGGCAATATCCTGTGGAAGGATATCTCCCTTTGGTGTTTTTTTAAAAATTTTATTTTATTTTATTTGTGAACATACTGTACAGAGGGGTTACAATTGCATGGGCAGGATAATGCGTACATTTCTTACCAAGCATTGCAGCCTCCT
>NW_012267476.1:711157-723953 GCF_000151885.1 Dipodomys ordii
CTTAGGACTGTTCACTGGAACTCTAAATCTGCTTTCTATGTGAGAGCTTGTTCAGATTCCAGCTTCTCCTCCGCCATCTTGTTGCCTCCTCCCTCTCCTTGGTCTTAATTCCATTTGTTCAGAAGAAGCCCGAAGAAAAAAAAGTTATTGATAAACCTGCAAAGATGACAGTCCTTAGAGTTCTGAACATTCTAGCCTCCCATCCTGTTGATGTACCTTCCTTCTGCACTTTGTAGGTCAATATTTCCCAAACACCTGAAGCCTGAACCACATGGCTATACCTGAGCTACATCCCAGATCCAGGCCTGGTCTTGGAATAAAGAGTGAAGGTTTTTGCATTTATGGTGGGATTTTTCCTTTATAATCAGTGTCTCCAAACGGTGTGTTATATCATATCAACTACTTTATGTGATGAATCAGAACTTTCCTAGAATTAAATTCCTTTTTCTACTATTTCATTCTTTGAAATGACAGGGTACTGATTCTCTGAAGTTTTCCATCTTCACATAGCCCAGCCAGACCTTGCAGAAGCAAGTAACATGAAAGCTTCAATTAGTTCAGAACCACAAACTCTCCTTCTCCAGCTAAAGTCCTATTAAAAGTTAAGCTTAATAAATCAAAACAAATGGGGCTGGGAAGGTTGCTCAGTGGTAGAGTGCTTGCCTTGCATGCCTGAGGCCCTGGGTTCAATTCCTCAGCACCACATAAGCAAAAAAATGAAAAAAGCCGAAAGTGGCTCTGTGGCTCAAGTGGTAGAGCGCTAGCCTTGAGCTGAAGAGCTGAGGGACAGCTCCCAGGCCCAGAATTCAGGCCCCATGACCGGACCCAAAAAATAAATAAATAAATAAATAAATAAAAACAAATTAAGACAGTAACTAGTCTACTCCACCCAAACAACATGTAATGGTTATAGCAATTGAGATAACACCACAAAAACAGAAAAGTAAATGATTCCTGACATGAAAACTAAATAGTACTTTGTGTATGTGTTTATGTTTGTGCAGGGTAGAACAGTTTTGGGGTAAAGCTCAGGGCCTGCCACTTTCCCTGAGTGTTTTGTTTTTGTTTTTGTTTTCCATAGGGCTAGCATCTACTACTTGAATCACAGCTCCACTTCTGACTTTTTTTTTCCAGTGTTAAGGCTTGAACTCAGGCCTGGTCACTGTCCGTGAGCCTCTTTATGCTCAAGGCCAATGCTCTACCACTTGAGCCACAGCACCACTTCTGGATATTTTGAATAATTTATTAGAGATAAGAGTCTCACAGGGACTTTTCTGCCCATGCTGGCTTTGAATTTAAGATCCTCAGATCTCAGATTCCTGAGTAGCTAGGATTACAGGTATGAGTCACAGGCACCTAGCTTCCACGTCTGCATTTTTGGTGGTTAACTGGAGATAAAGTTTTCACCAATTTTTCTACCTAAGGTGGATTTGAATTCCAATCTTCAGATCTCAGTCTCTTCAGAAACTAAGATAGTAATCTACTGGTGTCTGACATTAATAGTATTTTAACCTTGCCTATTGATAGACTAAAAAATGGCCATACATAATCCCACTATAGATTTCTGCTGCTGATAGAAATAGAAGGGACTTGTAGTTAAAGCACAGGGCTTGGGCACTTTGATTTGTGAGAAGTTTCTTTGAAAGAGTAATATAAAGACATAACCCAGAGCTCTATTAAGACAGTAAGATCATTATGAAGGGGAAATTTCTCAATAGAATTAATTTTGGGAGGGGAATGGAAAAAACAAATTATTTAAACAGGGATACAGGTTAAACCATTGCAACAATGAGATGTACAAGACACTATGTCAAAAAACAAACTTTACAATTTAGGTGGAGGTTGGGGGTTGGAGGGGTAGTGTAGTTGTGGAGATCGGAGGGAAGGGATGGTAGGGGGAAAACAAAGGAGGAGACAACAATGCTTGATAAGAAACGTACTCATTACCTTGCTCATGTAACTGTAACCCCTCTTCTGTACAGTATTTTCTCACAATAAAAAAACTTATTTTAAAAAAAGAATTTCACATGAGTGATTCAGCAGCATATTTTAAACATTCAAGGGAATTAATCCTCAAACCTGGTGATAGGTAAATTGACATTAGACAGCTTAAAGAGGAAAGAAATAGAAGTAAAACTGAGACATTTGGGAGAGTATCAAATGTGGACAGACATAGGGATAATAGCAATCCTTGAAGAAGCAGGAGAGGGCAGAGGGCAGAATAAAGAATGAATAAATGAATCAATGACCAAAACTTCCCCTATTCAATGGAAGACTCAATGTATATATTCTTGAGGCTCACCATGTGCCATGAGGATAATGACGAAGAAGTCTACATTAAACACTGTAATCCATCAGTTGAAGACAAGAAGAAACTTAAAATGATAAAACTATGACAGTAGTATGCAAGGGACTGTCAATTTTCATCAGACATCATGGAAAATCATAAGGCATTGGAATGACATATGCAAAGGGCTGAAAATAACAACCAAAACAAACAGAAACAAAACATTTTAATGAGTGCCTCTATATCTTACAAAATTTCAAAAAGGAAAAGAAAACTGAAATATCTCAAGATATTCAAGGCATAGAGAGCTTATGATATATAGACCTTATTTATAGGGAGCTCTGGAACTGAGCTGTGAGACCAGGAAAGAGTTAAGAGGTTGGAATGCTACCTCCTCAGTACTCAGAAGGCTGGACCCTCTGAAACTTGGCTTTTCTCCCCTCTGTTTCTTTTCTTATTTCATTGGCTATGATATCCCATCGTGTTATCAGTGGTTGCAGTTAGCAACACTTATCTACATGAAATGCAGTAGGAAGTCATCTGGGCTGAAAGGAAACAGCACTGGGCACATGTTTGGAACTATATAACGTAAAGAACAATAAGTAATGGTCACATAGATGATTAGGTATCTGGTATTTTATTTTTTTTATTCTTTTTTTTCAGTTGGTCATGGGTCTTGAACTCTGGGCCTGAGCACTGTCCCTCAGCTCTTCAGCTCAAGGCTCGTGCTCTACCACTTGAGATAACAGCACCACTTTTGGTTTTCTGGTGGTTTATTGGAGATAAGAGTTTCACAGCCTTTCCTGCCTGGGCTGGCTTTGAACCACGATTCTCAGATCTCAGCTTCCTGAGCAGCTAAGATTATAGGTGTAAGCCACCGGCGCCTAGATTTTTTATTCTTTTTCCAACACAATTCAAAAGACAAATGTATACAACAAAGAGATGAACAGAATAGGAAAAGCTCTGTATTACAGATTTCCACCTATATAAAGGTCTCCTTCATTCGTGTTTTAAAATCTAAGACAGTATATGTAATTCAGTGGACTAAATAACTAGCATTTGATTTGCTGTTTAACTTGAAATAATTGTAATTGTCTTGGATTGGGAGCTGGCATTTTGGTATTTTGATGTTCACAAGATGTGTCTGACCTTGGTTGAAGACAAGACTGATTGTCAAAAAGAAAGATGACTGTAGATTTCTTCAGTGATTATTGGCTATTCTTGAACTGCAGGCACTGGGAAGAGTTCTGTCTCCTTTCACATCATCAGGCATGTGAGCACTGCAGGACAGCTTTAATGCCAGATAATTTACATCATATTGCCAGTGCTGATGTGGCTCTTTAGTCTGCTTTCACATTAACGTATTCATAATATTTTGCCTGCTTAATTAATCTGTGCTGTTCTAGGTATATGCCCAAGAAAATGAAAGTAAGCAGATAAAAGATGGATTTGAAGACTCATATTCATTATTACACAATTCATAATGACCAAATTGTGCAATCAGTCTTTGTGTTTTACAGTGGACAAATGGTATAAGGAAAATATAGTATTTGCATAATATTCAAGCATAAAGAAAAATTAAATGAAGCCATTTGCAGAAGAATGTGCAAGAACTAGAAATCAGTGTGTTTAATAAGATGATCCAAACTCAGAAAGACACATGTCACTTATGGATTCTAGAGAAAAATACATGGAAGTAGAAGGGAGCTACTAGGAAGAAAAGGGTCAGGGAAGGAGGATGGTTAAGGATTAAAACAATAGTAATAACAAAATACATTGTTTGCATGTATTAAAATATCACAAACCATTATTTTGTAAAGTTGTTAGACTGTGTAAAATAAAATTTAAAATAAATGCTGCTCCAACTCTGAGAAGAAATTATGTTAGCTATGCCAAATTATAAGACATTCTATTTTGAAAAGATTAAATTCCAGGAATTAAAAAAAAGAAAACAGGAGCGTGTGTTGGGGTGCCTTGGCTGACATGAAGAAGAGATCTGCAATGTGAAATGCTCCTTGATCTCATAAAACTCACCCAGATTTCTACAGTAGAAGAGTTACGAATGATTTTTAGTGCAGGAAACTTGCTTTTGGAAATCACTCTTCCAACTCAGAAAAGAGCTGACATCTGATAGGAAATGTATGCACAGAAAAAGAACAAACAGATTGATTTGGAGAAAAGTAATTTAAATAGTTGACTGAATTTTTAATTTAAAAGTTCATCTGAGAATAATTTGTAATTTGAATATTTCTTTGAATATATGTGAGAAGCCACAAGATGGCAGTGTCTTCTCAGGGCAATGAAAGAAACCTCACAAAAGACTGGGAAGAAAGGGGGGGCGGCAGCGGAGGGCTGCAGAAGTCTTCAGGTCCCTGGAATAAAACTGCTCCAGTGCAAGCACCTTCTGCTCCAGTTGTAGTTCCAGAGCCTCCCAAACCAGGGGCCTCCCAGGCCTGGCTAACCACCACAAGGAAAACGCTGCAAGGACCCCCAGAGATACACAGCAACACGCAGTTCTGGTCCCTGCAATCCACTGCCAAGCACCTAGAAAGCCAGAACAGGTACTTAAAATGAGTGCTACCTGGAGCTAAAGGACCACATGTGGTACATCTACATCTTATTTAGGGACGTGAAGTTTTGAGAGTAAATTAAAGGGGAAGGAAACGTAAATGACATACGATGGAATTTTTTTTTTGAGTGGCTTTTAAAGTGACCCCAGCCTTCGGCCTGGTTGAGAGCACCGCACAGCTGGCTTGAACTGAGACCCGCAGCTGGACCAGACTAGCTCCACTGCCGTCCACACCCGTGTGAGACCTCCAGCCTGCCTCTCCTCACCCGACCCAGCCCGACCCACTCCCACCGCCCCACCCAAAAGCCAGGAGAAATCACCACATGAGGAGGATGAGGATGTTACTTGGAGGAGAGAGTTGTTACCTTTACTTACACATAGACACTATCTACTCATGGCTGCAAGTAAAAACCTATGTGTGGGGAAGAGTGGAGTGTCTTTCTGGTTGTCTTCACAGTGGCCCTGACCTAGGTTTGCAGTGAACACGGCTGAGAAGACTGCGGCGGCCCCAGTTCAGTATTAACCAACCCGCTTCCTGTCCAGTCAAAGCCTTACAGTGCTTGGATGAAGATTTTATCCACTCTTCCCGTCCCTCCTGGTATTCTTCTAAGGGGTGGCATTTTGTTTTTCCTTTTCTTTCTTTCTTTCTTTTTCTTAATTCAAGGAAGCTATTTACAAAATACCTTCATGAAGAAGAAATGTTTATTGCCCATAGCACTTCTTTTTCCCTGAGGACTGAAAAGAAATGGTGAGGAGCTTTGGAGTGAGTAGTAAGAAATAGAGGTAGGGATGAGGTGTTAAAAAAAAAAAGGCAACCATAAGCCCTACCACGGGAGCGACACAGCCAGTGCGCCGTGGACCAGCCGAGTAGCAGCCACCTGAGTGACACCCCACTCGGAACAGTCTCCCGCCCCCTGCGTTCACCACCGCCTGGCCAGCCACCCGCCCCCCCCAAAACCACTGGGGCCCACACAGCCTGCCCAGGACCCGCTCATATTCAGCCACCTGGCCTGGGGCACCATGGGAGTTGAGGGTGTCACAGCTGCTCTTGGGTGTACATTGGATTTAGAGGAATTCTCATTGGTCTGTAGCTGAACCCCATTTCAGCCATGGCCTTTCACAACCTGCTCTGCAACTTCCAGGAACCCGACCCCGCAGCCTGTGGTTACAGGAACACACTGAGCCTCGCTGTCAGGTTGACTACCTCACATTTGTTGTGCTTACCCTGGACTTCGCCTGGATGGCCCCTCTGCACAAGAAGGGGACAGCCGTGGGCACCCCAAAACCAGCTCTCCCGATGCCTGCCGGGACCCTTGCGGAGTGCCGGCCAGCCGCCTTCTGATAGTGCTGTAAAGGAGGAAGATTTAAGTGACTTTAACCCTGCACCCCATCCTGGGGAGCAGCGGGGGTGGGGAGAGGGGAGGGGATGGGCTGTGGCTGCGGGGGACCCAGTTGCCTTGGGGTCATCTGTGTGAGGCTGTGATGTCTAATGTAAGTTTCCAGTTAGTGGCAGCAACTCCAAGTTAAATTCCACCAAACCTGGGTCCACCACTTGGGAAAAGGGCTGGGGAGAGGCATTCTTTGGCTTCGTGCTTTTTCTGTGTTCCACATTAAGGCCTTGCATTGCTTTGACTTGGAGCAAGTCCTCTGACTGCTGATGGGTTAAGTCAGCTGCCCACCTGAAACCCACATTAGAGTTGTGATGTGTCTGTGAAGTTGCCAGTCTTGAGTGGAACCAAATAATAGCCTAGATACTGAAGGGCGAGAGGTGAGGGGCTCGCCCTCCTGGCATCGTGTGTCAGATCCCCCGCCTGGGCCTGTCCTCAACCTTTCAAGAGCAGCTCATGGAGAATTCCTTCTGTTCTCATGAGCACCCTGGGAAAGTACTGGGCATTCTGTAAGCTCCATGGTTGTCTAACCAGCTTTGCTTCTCACCTTTGGTGAGTGTGCCATGTTCATTGGGGAGGGCAGAGTAAGATGCAGCACTCGTCGTCATCGTACCCCTTCCTTCAGGAAAGGCTCTCTTCTTCTGGACCACTCGTCGTCATCGTACCCCTTCCTTCAGGAAAGGCTCTCTTCTTCTGGACCACTCGTCGTCATCGTACCCCTTCCTTCAGGAATGGCCCTCTTCTTCTGGACCACCCCGTGAGGGTCCACCTGAGTGGAGTAAATGCTCCACAGCGGGATGTGGATGCAGGCGCTTCAGACCTGTGCAGTGGGGCGCCAGGTCCCCCTCAAGCTGGGTTGTGATGTGTGGTGTGAGCTCAGGCCTTCCCAGTGAGGTGGCTGGGGCTCTGTCTGTCTGTTTGCCGATGTGTGTGTCGGGTGATGGATTTGGGTGAGTAGCAAAATCAGCCAGAGTGGGAGGTTGGATGATGAGAAGCATAGATTCTTGGTGACATTGAAGATTTCATTTGGGAACCAAAAACCTTAATTTATCTCTTGAACCTTGAGCCACATACATTTCCTTGAAGCGGGCAGCTGTCCTGCCGCATTACTTGGGGGCGGGGGAGGGGTTGGGGTGCCGGGGGAGGCTTGTTTCATGGCCTCCTATCCTGGAAACCCGCAGGCCTGCAGCAGAGTTGGGTCCCAGCCCTCCTCCTGTCTTCTAGAAGATGCTGAAGTGATGCGAATGCACGCGGATGGAGTGGAGTCCCCTGTAGGGTGGTGGGCGGGCTGTCCGTGGTGGACGGCGGTGTGGAGGGCGCTGTCCCTGTACCATGTCTTCCTTTGGATTTTCAGCCATGGTTTGGCAGTGCAAGAACTCTGTACCCTTAACAAATTAAATAAAAAAGTAACGGATACAGAAAAAAAAAGACCCTCTCTTCTGATTGTTGATGAGATTCTTGAGATCCCAATAACTGGAAATACCTGAATGACACTCATTTTCGTTTAGGCTTTGTTATCTGAGTCATCCATGAATCAGGGGCAAAGAATAATGAGATCCTTTAGTGTCTTTATAGTGACCTGGTGGCTTCAAACGAGCTGTTAGTCTTTTCCTTTTTTCTTTTCTTCTTTATCTCCTTCCTTCCACTCTTTCTCTCTCTCTCTCTCTTCCTTCCACTCTTTCTCTGTCTCTGTCTCTGTCTCTCTCTCTCTTTCTCCCTTCTCTTTCTCTCTTTTCTTTTTTTGCCAGTCCTGAGGCTTGAACTCTGGGCCTGAGTGCTATCCCTGAGCTCTTTTTGCTCAAAGCTAGCACTCTAACATTTAAGCCACAGCCCCACTTCTCTCTTCTGTGTGATTAATTACAGATAAGAGTCTAAAGAGCTTTCCTGCCTGGGCTGGCTTCGAACTATAATCTTCACATCTCAGTTTCCTGAGTTGCAAGAATTATAGGCATGAATTGCCAGTACCTGGCATGAGTTAGTATCTCTATGGGAACATAAAGTTCAATGTTGGGAGTTGTTTTCTGTCTCAGGTCTATGAGGAAAAACATGAAGGTTCTCATCACTCAATAAGAGGGGATGCCCACAGAAAGATAAATTACTTTCTGCAAGATGAAGTGTTCACTATGCAACGACTGACTGTGTGACCTTTGTTTTTCTGTGCAGGTGTGAGCAGTCAACAGAAAGAGGTGGATCAGCATCCTGAGTCCCTCAGTGTTACAGAGGAAACCACTGCCTTTCTCAACTGCACTTACAAGAAAACTGCTTCTCAGTACTTCAGGTGGTAAGACAGTGTTCTGGAAGGGCCCTGAGCTGCTGGTGTCTACATACACTGATATTGATAAACACAAGGGAAGATTCACAGCACATCTCAATGAAGGCAGCCTTTATCTTTCCCTGCACATCAGAGACTCCAAGCACAGTGATTCAGCCACCATCCTCTGTGTAGTGGTGAACAGTCCTCCCCTGACCCCTGCATCCTGCACCCAAATCTATGGGATCCCAGTAAGGTTTGTGCTGCAACACAGACCCCAGAGCAGAGCAATTCTGCTACACTCTAGATGCCATAGGAGTTAAGAGCAACATTAGGGAAGGTTTGAGTAATTAAATATTTCCCTTAAGGTAAATTAAAAACACGATATTGTTCTAGTCAAAATATTTTCCTATTTTTCTCTTTTCGTTCTAACTTAATTTTTTATATGCCAGTCGTTGAGCCAGACATCAGGCTGTTAACACTGTTCCTAAGTGTTTTTGCTCAATACTAGCATTCCACTTAAATTACAGCTCCACGTATGACTTTTTGTTGCTTAATTTGAGATGAGTCTCACAGACTTTCCTGCCCAGATTGGCTTTTAACTTCCATCCTCAGATCTCAACCATAATTATAAGCATGAGCCACTAGTGACCAGCAATTTAAATTTTTATGGAGCTATAAGCAAAAAGGTGGACACATGTGCTACCTACATCTTGCAAAGTTTAAATTATCTGTTAAAATATCTGTAAAACTATCACTATAAATAATTATATGAACCATTGTCCATAATACTGTTCTTTTTCACTATCTGCATAGGTAGATGATAGATAGATAGATAGATAGATAGATAGATAGATAGATAGATAGATAGATAGATAGATAGATACGCAGGCAGGATAGGCAGGCAGGCAGGCAGGATAGGCAGGCAGGCAAGCAGGCAGACAGACAGACAGGCAGGCAGGCAGACAGACAGACAGACAGACAGACAGACAGATAGATGTGGAAAATGTGCCCATTTCATTGTTGAGGGCTGGACTGATTGAAATAATGTATTAAGGATACTGAAACCTACACCTTTGTGTAGGTTATGTATGATAAGATTTATGTAAACTGGATTTATGTGAAATACAAGAATATGCAACATAGAATTAATTTGCAGAGAAGGGCAGTGACTGTTACAAGACCAGGGAGCCATGGACCATATCCTAGGGCTCTTTAATCACTGCTGCATTTAGCCCGTAGGATTTATTCCAGAGTCCTCTGGATGAATTAATATTAGAAGCCAATATGAAATGTCAAAATCTTCACACAATCTCTCCCAGCAATATAGAAGGACAGCTTTAAGAGGGGCTTTAATGGACCACTCTGGCAGCAAAGTTAAAGGTAATGGTGTGCGTGCCATGGTTTAATAATGGAGGGTTGAGTGAAAATTCTAGGTAGTTTCCATTCAAGTCTCTACCTAATGGGGAAGAGACCAAAGTTGTAAGACTGGCAGCTCTTTGATGGGTTAGTGGCCTGCTGGGCCCAAGGCCAGGCAACTGTGAACCGCCTCAGCTCACCTGGGTGGACTGCCACACTGTCTGTCCCCTGTGGCCATCCCAGAGGGGCTCAGGCTGAGGAGCCTAAGGTGCTTCAGAGTCCCTGGCCCTCCAGAACTGTGCTGTTCTACAAGATGCCCCTGAAAGGTTCAAGTCTTTGCATCTACCTAACTGCTCTCCACATGGACTGTCCTACATAGAGGATATTCCCAAAATGTCTCCACCTAGAGCTCCTGCTAACCTTGGGGAATCCAGGTAGAGGACACTGTGGTCCAGCCCAACACTGAAAACACAAACCTGGCTTTGGAACTGTTGTGGGATGCAATGGGTGTCTGCTGCCCGGAAAACCCCTTTACACCTTTGCCCTGGGCAGAAGTGGCCTGTGACATTCAGGGCCAGAGACTCAGATTTCCCTGTGATATTTCTTAGAGGTCAATGCGAGACGCTGCCCCCTGCTTAGGAGTTTGAAAAGAAGACCAGAAATGATGGTTAGAAGGGGAGTACAGGATCCTTTGGAAGGATTCGTGTATTATTTAACTTCCTTTATGGCTCCTTGGTGGAAATTAATTGGGCAACATTCATGCTGATAACTTATTCTTGTTTATTCAAATGAAGAGGCAGGAAGTGGCAGCCACCTGCTTCTTGTCCCTTAATACAATCTCCTACAGCTGGGGCATACTTATACATAGGGTTGCATAATTTTCCTTCTAATCTTGCTGGTTTCAAGACTAGAAAATGGTGTATTTAATTGCATGTGCTTGAGTAGACAAAAATAGTTACTTTGGGGAGAAAGAAAGGATACACCAGTTAAAATATTTTTGTAATTTGGGAGAGGATATTGTGGAATGTTTAAATGGGGATACACGATGAACCATTGTGACAATGAAATATACAGGACACTATGTTGAAAAAAAACGTTACAATGTCGGGGTGGGGGCAGGAAGAGTTGGGGATGTGGGGAGGGAAGTGATGGTAGGGGGTAAACAAAGGAGGAGGTAACAATGCTTGCTATGAAATGTACTCATTACCCTATATAACTATATAGGGTAACTATAACCCTTCTGTACAACATTTTTAATACATACACAATACACACACACACACACACACACACACACACACACACACACACACACAGAAAGGATACACCAAAATATATGGTCATTCATTCAACTCTCCATTCATTGCTATCTCCTAGTAAAATGTCTCCAACATATCAGTCACCCTACAACCTGAGCATGTCTTCTCACTTCAGTGTCGCTCATGACAAAGTAATTTCACTGTTTTAGTATTGTTAATCAGGTATTTTTGAGCAAAGTTTATGAGATAGTGGCTTGAATATTTGTGATAATAGACTGGATATTTGAAAGAGTAAATTCCTGAACTCAGCAGCACCAATCAGAGCTTGAGAAACAACACACAGGATTCTAATAAGGCATGGGAAGAACAGGGACAGAAGCACACATGCAAGTATTGGAAGAAGAGGTGAGAACGACACAAGAGATAACTGGGTTCTGTCATCCAGAGGTGGGATATCTGTTGGTGAGTGAACAGTGACTAGGAGTTACCCAGGCTGAAGTCAGGGAGAGAATGGAGGATTTTCAAGCAGAAAGGTCATCTTTCAGAAGACCCATCTATTCCTGAATACATCAGGAAAAGTATTTTACGGTGCTATACTCACTGTAAGGTTATTAAAATTATCTTAAGTCTTGATGTGACTGAACATTAACTGCAAGCTTGTGGTGTGCCTAGTAGTTGAAAACAAAAGGGGAAAGAGTCACTGTTTGGGCCTCGTACACATCTATGAATTCTACTAATATGTTTGGTCTTTTCTGCTTTTAGCCAAAGGCTATCCCTTTCCCAGTTGTCCAGGCACACAAAAACCCAATCAGTGTAGACTGATACTATGGGATGCCTTGCTCACACTGAGACGCCCTTCCCACTGGCCTTTATTTGGCCTGGCAGGCCATTGCTATGATGTGCTGGTCTGACCTTGAAGATCTTGGCTAACAGAAGATTTGAATTCCAGGCAGACCTTCTGCAGTGAAACCCACATGTTTTTCATTTTTTTTATTTTTTTTTAACTTTTAGTTTTTTATATGTTCTTTGTTTTCTTTTTTTTTTAAATTCTGAAAATGCCATACAGAGGATTTACAATTACATGGGCAAGGTAATGAATACATTTCTTATCAAGCATTGTTGCCTCCTCTTTTGTTTCCCCTTCCCATCCCTTCCCATCTTCCCCCTCCCCCCCACCATCACCCCTTCCCCCTCCCCCCTCCTCAGCCAAAATTGTAGAGTTCGTTTTCGACATAACATCTTATACATCTCATTGTTGCACTGGGTCCACCAGTGCAACAATTTGTTTATTCCCTTCCCTTCCACAAATTATACCAACATCAAATACCAACAGGGGTTATACCATGGGGGAGGGACATATAAAGAAACAAAGAACTCAACTTATATGTGTGTGTGTGTGTGTGTGTGTGTGTGTGTGTGTGTGTGTGTGTGAAACAATCGCAAACAAGAAAGAAAACCATTTGAATCCTTATCTGGGGGTTCATTTTGCCTAACATCAACTTATCTGACTGTTTGTGCTTGTCTCAGACATATACTAGTTATTGCAAATAAGGGAAACCATGGGAACTCTGTTCTTTGGGCCTGGCTTACTTCACTTAATATAATTTGTTCCAAGTCTTTCCATTTCCTAACAAATGGGGCAATGTCATTCTTTCTGATGGAGGCATAGAATTCCATTGTGTA
>NW_012267476.1:724097-749437 GCF_000151885.1 Dipodomys ordii
GAGGAACCTCCATATTCCTTTCCAAAGTAGTTGAACAAGCTTACACTCCCACCAACAATACACTAACGTTTCCTTCTGTCCACATCCCCTCCAGCATCTGTTGTTATTAGAGTTCTTGATTATAGCCATTCTAACTGATTTCTGAAGGCCTCATTGAGGAATAATGAGACTCCGACAGTGTTCATTCTGTTAAAACTAGAAGGAGGGGCCAGGAATGTGGTTTAGTGGTAGAATGCTTGCTGGAATATATGAAGCCCTGGGTTTGATTACTCAGTTCCACATAAACAAAAAAGTCAGAAGTGGCATTATGGCTCTCTGTCTGTCTGTCTGTCTGTCTGTCTGTCTGTCTGTCTGTCTGTCTCTCTCTCTCTCTCTCTCTCTCTCTCCCTACCTCCTCCGCTCTTTCTCTCCATTTCTCCCTCTCTCAAAATAATAGTATTCAGGAGAATTCTCAAGTGTAAAATCATCTAAATTTTTAGTTATTTGTGATCATAGCAAAGCTTACATTCTGCACTACAGAATGATGAAAAAGGCGTTGGATTTAAAGAGTATCATGCTTCTGTTATATTATCAGTGCCAAAGGAAGTTGACAGAAAATTGTACCAATTGACTTCATTCACAAGCAGAGGAGAGCCCTTTTAAAAAATTTATCTTTCTACCTTTCTGTTTATACAAATACTGGGCCTGGAACTCAGGGCCTTCACACTGTCCCTTCACTTTTTCACTTAAAGCTGGCACTTTACCACTTGAGGCACAACTCTACTTCTGGCTTTTTCAGTGGTTAATTAGAGATATTAGAGATGGAGTCTCACTGACTTTTCTGCCTGAACTAGCTTTGAACCTCCATCTTCAGGTCTCAGTCCTCTGAGTAACTAGGATTAAAGGAATGAGCCACTGGTGCCCAGTCATTTTTTATTTCTTTATGGTGAAGTGGCACTTGAGTTTTCCCTTTTAACTTTGTATTCTTCAGCCTCAAGTGCATTGAGGACAAGTAAGCATAATATATGAGGAAGCAGATTACATTGCTAAATTTCCTCCTTCCTATTAGGCTTTTCTTCAGTATGTTTCACACTATATTGTATCTAGGTACCTGAAATAACCCCTGCCTTCCACGCTAGTTTGTAAGTTTCTGAATGTCTTAGACTGTGTAACTCACCTAGGAATCATTTATCATTTTCAGCACCTGGTACTTTACCTTGCATGTAAGTGTGTCCCTGCTGGAACTGCTAGTGTAAGTTCAAGTTAGAATGAGATGAATGATCATGGTCATTCAGCCCTATCAGAGAAAACATTTATATGATCCTAGTTGATGTAATCTTTGTTGCAAATTGCCCATTCCAGCTGACTTGCGTGAATAGAGACTGAAGATGAGAAAATGAGTTAAGGATATCCCCACCACAGGAGTGGTTTGTACCTTCTCTCTCCCTTCTACCCCCATCACCTTGCACACACACCTTTGCCAGTGTCTTCCAACCTCTCAACAGTCTCATCTGCAGATAGGTTATGCCTCTAATTGGTCCAGTCAGAAATCTTTTGTGTTCAGAATGCCTATGGCGTGAGTAGAAAGTGCCCAGTATTGACTAGACATAGAATGCAATTATTAGACATGATTCTCTGGGAGTGAAGCCATCTAGGCTACTTTTGCCATCTTGGCCTAAGAGTTCAGAGTCATCACAGGGCTTATCTAGACCTAGTCTCAGAGGTGTCTGTGAGCTTCTCATAGAGGCATCTGGCTTGGTCTGTATAGAAAGAAGATGTAGCCATGCGCCGGCGGCTCTCACCTGTAATCCTAGCTCCTCAGGAGGCTGAGGTTTGAGAATTTCAGTTCAAAGCCAGCCCAGACAGGAAAGTCTCTGAGACACTTAACTCCAATTAACTACCAAAAAACTGGAAGTGAAGTTGTGGTTCAAGGTAGAGTGCTAACCTTGAGCATAAAAGCTCAAGAACAGTATCCAGGCCCTGAATGGAAATCCTAGGACACACGGACACACACACACACACACACACACACACACACACACACACACAGAGAGAGAGAGAGAGAGAGAGATGTTGGCCACCCAGGTTATTTTCTTGGTATGGGAGGAAAGCACACCAGTCTGCAGATGATGGAGCCATCTCTGAGACCAGCTGGGATGAGGCTAGGTCAAGAGGTCGAGCTGGAGGCCAGGAAGGTGGCTCAGTGGTAGAATATTTGCCTCACATGCATGAGGCCCTGGGTTCAATCCCTCAGCACCACATTAACAGAAAAAGCCAGAAATGGTGCTGTGGCTCAAGTGGTAGAGCACTAATTTTGAGCTGAAGAGCTCAGGGACAGCACCCAGGTCCAGAGTTCAAGCCCCATCTCCAACCAAAAAAAAAAAAGGAAGAAAAAGAGGTAGAGCTGGGGAAGGATCTAATGTCTAAATCTAAGACATTTTGCCATTGTCTTAAGAGGTGGATTCCCAACTTGCTGGCTACATACTAAGAGCAGGCAGAGCTCTTGAAAAGGGTTAAATCATATTATGTAGGGATCAATTAGATTTCTCCCCTTCTCTTTCCTCTTCCTTTCTCCTTCCTCTTCTTTTTCTCCACATTTCATTTTCCCTCTCTTCTTGTCTCCCTATACTCCCCTCTCTTCTCCACTTCCAAGATCTTCTTCTTTCTCCTCCCCTTTCCCCCCCTTCCCTCTCTCCATCTTTCAAACTCCCTTCCTTCTGTCCTTCTTGAGGATGCTGTGCAAATTGATAAAGCCCCTAGGCTTAGGTCTGCTGATACTTGGCCCATGCATATGGGAAGAATACTCAAGGGGTGGGAATATTTTGGTCAGAGGAGCAGGAGAAAGCCAGCAGGTGTGATTTCTAGGTGGGAGAAGAACCTAAGAAGTTATGGGGATTTCTAGGTGGTTTCTGCTTGTTATGAGCTATAAACCTTTGTCTCTATCTCAAATAAAGATATGTTCGATCACTCAGAAAGCAACACAGCAACAGGCTTCTGTAATCTATACATGCAGTTTAAATATTAGCTTTGTTGCATTAAGTTATTTACCATTTACATGCTGCAATATTCCCAATAAATAGACTATATGTGTGTGTGTGTGTCTTTTTTTGTGTGTTATGGATGATGGATGACAACTTACAAATGCAACCTGCATAATCAAACTATGTTAGATTAAAGTATAATTTGATAAAATTCAGTCACAAGAGATTTGTGTGTGTGTGTGTGCATGTGCGCACAAGTATGCGTGTGTGCATGTGTGCTGGTAATTGAACCTAGGGATTCAGGAATTTAATTTCAGCGCTTTCCCACTGAACCACACCAAAGATCCACAATTACTTTTCTCAACAACATTTGTGGTTGAGTCTAAGGAAGTTTTTAGTTATAAAGAATTTTTTTCCAGCCAGGCACTGGTGGCTCACGCCTGTAGTCCTAGCTACTCAGGAGGCTGAGATCTGAGGATCACAGTTCAAAGCCAGCCCAGGCAGGAAAGTCCATGAGAATCTTATCTCCAATAAATCACTAGAAAACTATAAGTAGCGCTGTGGCTCAAGAGGTAGAGCAATCTCCTTGAGCTGAAGAGCACAGGGACAGTGCCCAAGCCCAGAGTTCAAGCCCCACAACCTAGGAAAAAAAAATAATGTTTTCCTCATACTTAAAAAGAGTAGAAAACACTGATTTAGAGCATTATAACTCTCTTGTCTAATTTGTTCCTTTACTTTTCACATCAGGCAAAACACTCTACATCAACTCTGCTGTTTCATTTATGAGTAGAAACCATTGATGTAAAGCATTATTACTCTCGTCAAATCTGTCTCTTGTCAAATCTGTTCTGAGATTTTACTTTTCATATCATGCAAAATATTCTACAACTCTGTGTTTCATTTATGCTGGAAGTTTAGAAACAGGCAGGTATACTTGACTTTTATTTGACTATAGCAAAACATCTCCAACTGTCACCACTGAATAAATATGTAAAAAGTATGTTTGCTTTAAAATTTTCATATTGTTTGGCTTTTTAACTACATGGCAAATTTCATTTATTGCAGACACAGAATGTGCAAATTTAGAAACATTGACTCAGTTTCCTTTTTGCTCTAGGAGCTGTTATATGGTATACTTATTACATGTCCTGAGGACCTACTGAGATACTTAAAAGAAATCATGATTATCATTGAAAGTGGTCTTAAAAGTCTTCTATGGTAGGTATTGTGTTAGTTGATGATAGTGAAACACTTTAAGGTAATAAGGCTCATTGAATAGTATCAATCTAACATCTTCTCAGTGGCTGTGACCAATTTCAGATTATTAATAATCCTTCTGTAGGCTGTTAGGTCCCAAAGACAAATATAGATGCTCAATGCCTCTCAACTGTGAAATACATGTTACTCTCACCTCCTCAAGGGAGGGAGAAAAGGAAGTACAAGTTTCTTTAGGGAATCAGCAAAGCCTTGGATGCAGACTATTAAAAAAGCCCTCCTGGGGATTTGGACCTGCCTACTTCTCTTAAGCGGACATGTCCTTTTTCTCTCCTTGTCTCTATGACAAATTATTGTGAAATTAAACTCTGACATTGTTTTATGATTTTGTTACAGTGATGTGTGCATTGAGCCATCAATGAAACAAAAAAATTAGATTATCTGAAACTTACAAGCAACAACTTTTTGGACTGGATGATCAGTTGGTAATGAGTAGTCATCAAGCATTCTAAAACAAATACTTTAATTTGGGGTAGAAATTCTCAAATGGATTTTAGACTTTATGGAAGTTCTGAAGTCAGACTAACTGAATTGGAAGCACCTAGAAAAAATGAACACACACACACACATACACACACAAACATACAGAGCCACATCTTCCTTTCCCATGTTCTATCAGTGTATTCATAATGTTTCCCATATGGAAAAGAACCAGCAACTTCCCAGATCATTTTTGGAGCAAAAAAGAAAAAATGATTAAAAATATGATTTATAAAAGAGTCTGAGCATTACTTAGAGACATAAAACTCCCAATATTCCTGTTACACTGCACAAGTACTTTTCCCATATGCTCACAAATAGTGGACAACAATGCTTTGTCAGCCAGTTGTCTCAGAAACCAGGTGTGTATGCCATCAACTATTAACTCCCCTACGGTCATCATTTACTATGGAAGTATGCACCTCTACTCAAACCTGTAGCACATTACATCTTGAAAATTCTTTGTTTTACAGGTTCCTCTACTAAACCTTGTTGTCACTGAATTCACTATATGGCTTTTTTTTCAGAAAGAAAATAATATCATATGTACAAGACTGGAAGTTTGTATTTTTGAAGACCTCAAACCTAGTCTCAAAATATAATTTCTCAATTCCCACTCTTAGAACTACCTACCCCACAAGTGACAGGACTGTGGGCAACTCTGCTCAGCAATACTGCCTCCGTAGAGGCCTACCTACATCACACACCAGCCCTGTGTGGTTCCATATCAACAAAGTCATCAATCACAAAGTGTCAAACATTGCCTTTTTGAATTGAATAGTCTTTACTTACATTTTTCTGCATCTGTGTAAATGAAAATAGATGATTTTATGAGAATTAAAAGAGATGTGTATAATCTCCCTGGTACAGAATCTCAAATGTATGTTATTTTGCATTAGTGCAGTTGTTATTCTATATTTAACCCTAATTTCTTTTCTTCCCCCCTATTTAGGTATAATAGCAAGTTTTATATCATTCTTATCTGAAAAAATTTGGACCTTTTTCTCATCTCATCTTTCTAGTGGCTTAATTTTGTTGTGGAATCTTTTTAATGTCAGATATTTCTAGGCACATTTTCTGCCTTGATTTTTTAATTTAATTTAGGCTATTTTGAATAATATTTTTATTTATTTTATTATCTTTAAGTAGTTGTACAAAGAAGTTCCCATCCTACAAAACAGTATATGAGTACAAAGTAGCTGACAACATTGTCACCCATCTCTCTTAACGCATCCTTACTCTCATGTTTTTTTCTTTAAATGAGATTAGGTGATTACATAAATTTCACAGTAGTTTGGAATAGTGATACTTTGAGTCACAAATACAATTTAACTTCCACAAGGCACATCAGGTGGAAAGAAATTTAATTTAGTTTTATTTCAGCTTTGATATTTGAATCACAGGACACCAATACCTTTATATTAATGGACACATTGATCTTTTAGAATATTGAGTAGATTTTGTTTTTTAACAGAATGGAAGGTATTGAGAGAAAAAATATGAATTTTCTTCCAGTTGGGTTTCCCTATAGCCGTTAAACCTGATCCCATGCAAAATGTTAAGTCTAGAATGGGATAGAGATAGGAGAAGCAAATGAGAAAATAGTTCCAGTGAGAGTGGGAATGAGTGATCAGTAGATTCTGAGACCTTGCTAGTTCTTTCACCTCCCTTCCTCACTCAGGAAGGTAAAGTTATTTAGAACATTCCTTTTTTAAAGAAAAATTAAAAACCCTTTCATATTACTCTACGAAAAGGGAAATGTTTGCACAGATTAGAAATATCTGGCTTTATTTTATTGGAGCCTAAGGTTTTCCACTTGGTATCATTCTCAGATTGCTTGCCATGGTCATTTCAGGTGTCCTGGCTTGCTATGTTTGGATGCGTTTCCAGAAGGAGAAATATATGAGGAACAAGTACATACATGTACATTTCCTCTAAGAAGTATTTTGTAGTATTCTCGTGTTAAAGTACAAAATAAACCAATCGTGTTCCATCTGTGTGTGACTAATGTCATTATTGAAAAAGTTAAAAACCCGAATATCCCAATCAAGAAGTATCAACTCTTTAGTTCTCCAGACCAGGGTTATTGCTCCCCACCCAGCATCCCTTGCTTCTTTCTCTTATCAGCATTTGTCAAATTCTCATTGTTGTCACCACAGAATGCAAAGGAGAGTTGTTGAGCTGTCGACCAATCAGTTGTGCCTGTTTTACTTGGTCTTATAAACTATACACCAGGAAACAAAACTATAAGCACTGACTATATTAGTCACTGATGAAAAAGTTTAAGTTAAAAAAAAGTTATATTTGATGTTCATTTCTTTATATAACTATTATCTCTCATTGAAATATAATTCTGGTTTCTTATTATACAAAGAGTTGAAAACCAGAACTTCAATGTCTATTTGTCTTGAAGGCAGTATCCAAAAGGGACAAAAGTAGAGATAAGTGGAACATAATGAGTTATGCTGTTTGCAAATGTGTTTAGTTATTGAGATACAAAGCACTTCAGAGCTTGAATTCTATAGAGAAAAGCCTGCCTCAATTTTACTACTATGGCTTGATCAATGTAATTGTAGTACAAATAAAAATATATCCAAATGGCTTGGTTTAAACTAGTGTTGATTTTCCACCAAAATAAATAAATATATTCTATTTTGGTGACTTCTGAAATGGTTCCAGACCTTAACAAAAATGTAGATAATAAAAAACTGGGTAGTTTAAGAATTTTACCACTCGCTGTGAGAAGTACATGGAAGAGGAATTGCTTTGAAATAAATCAACATGGAGGGACAGATGTATGAATGTCAAATTATGGCCAGTATAAGAGGTGGGACTCTTGAACTTCAATGTCTAAATAGCCTGTGGAAAATTATGACAGGTTATCTTAAAGGAAACATCTATATATAAGCAGAATACACAGTAAGAGAACACAGAACACATGTTACTGAACCTAGTTTTTATGAATAATCTGAGGCTGGACAAATAGGTATCAGTTGGGAACAAAATGTATTGCCCTAAATTATAGTTTACATGTGAACAACTGCCTCTGGGAAAGGGTTGGTCCCAGCGTCCAGATGGGCAGTAGTGGCAGCTGCTCCAAACCCTGGAGGTATGCATTGTGGAAAAAGCTGCCGAGCTAGAGGATGAGGCACAGCAGACCCAGCTGTGGCTCCAGTGCAGCTGCTGGAGAAGGCACAGGAGGCCAGGTAGCTTTTACAACAGCATAAGGAGGTAGCCTTGTGATAGATGCTGCTGGTGCATATGCACGAAATGAGACCAGCTGGGGCATGACCTAGGTAAGTGCTAGGATTTGTCCTCAAAGATGTGGTTGGTCCCTGTTGCACCCTCTGGGGGGGGTGATTCTGGTCTCCAGAGTTGGCTGGACCTCTCAGTGTCGTGTAACACAGGCTCACCAAAAATGCCACAGTCAATGGCAGGCTAGAGTGTGGTACTCATTGGCTGCAGGGATGGGCAGCATGTGTGCACATACCACAAAACTGAGGCTTCTGATTGGGCATCATTGATGCCAGGAAGGTTGAGTGGCAAAGTTGGGCCTGGAATCAGGTCTTTTGTGCACCCACCCACCCACACAGGTGGCATCTCCAGACCTAGGACAAGTGAAAGCTCGAGCAGCAGAGGAGGCCAGCACACAGCACAGAGCTGCATCACAGTTCTGTGGCTGGCAGGCAGCCTGGCATTGCACTATGCCTGGCACTTAAGCACCTTTCAGTGGATCCTGTCCTTTAAGTTAACTGAGTTACCTTGTTCATCTATATGGCTGAAGTAGGGTGGTAGTCTCTTCTAAATATCTGACATGGACTTCCGGCCATGCAATTCCAGAGCTTCATCTGGATTGGACTGGGGAGGGTCTCCTGTTCCTGAAATTCTCCCAAATCCCACCTGATACAAATGTTCATTGCAAGAACTCACATGAGAGATAAGCCCTGTGAATGCAAACAGTGTGGGAGAGCTTTCATTTCCTGTAGTCATTGTCAAAGATAGGAAATAATTAACACTGGAGAGAAACCTTGGAGTGTGAACAGTGTGTGAAAGCCTTCAGTCGATAAGTTCATCTTCAGAGTCATGAAAGAATTCATGCTAGAGAGACAAACTATGGAGAAAAACTGCAGAAAAAAAAGCAGTGTGGTTCAATGGTGGGTCAGCTGTTTAGAAATCAGAAGGATCTGAATTCTAACTCCATTACTGTGAAAGAGAATAAAACCAATGGGTTATATATTTCTAATTTTTACCATGACTAGAATCAACCTTTATGGGAAGCCAAAGCAGCTATGTCACTTCAGCCCATAACTTGAAAATTCAAACAATACCTCAATAAGAATAAAACACTAAGTGAATAAAAACCCGTATAGTTTACCAAACTATATACAAATATTCATCAGAGACAAGCCTTCTATGAAGTCTTGACAAATTTGATCTGGCAAGATGGATGCAAAGAGAATTTAAACTGCACATATGAATCCTTTTTATCAGCCTGTGCAAATCACTATACAAGCAGACTTATCATTTCAATAGATGCAAGAGAAATCTTTTAATAAAAACAACATTATTAGCAATGTTTTGCTTTGTTATTTTTATGCCAGTCGGAGGCTTGAACTCAGGGCCTGGGCAAAGGTGTTGAGCTTTTGTGCACAAGGCTAGCTCTCTACTACTTGAGCTACAGCTCCAGTTCTGGCTTGTTTGAAAATTAATTGGAGGTAAGAGTTTCACAGACTTTCCTATTGGGCTGGCTTTGAACCAGGATCCTCAGATCTCAGCCTCTTGAGTAGCTAGGAGTATAAGCATAAGCTTACCTACCATTAAAAATATTTTATTGCCTCTAAATGGTTGTACAAAGGAGTTGTCATTAGTTAATTACCTGTAGCAAACTAAAGCTAGATCCTTATATATCACCCTACACCAGAATCAACTCCAAATGGATCAAAGACCTCAGAGTCAAAGCAGACACCCTGAAAACATTACAGGAAGGAATAGGACAAACCCTAGGTCTCCTTGACACAGGCCAAAATTTTCTTTTTTTTCATTTTTAAGAAGTTTTTTTATTATGAAAATACTGTACAGTGGGGTTACAGTTACATGAACAAGGTAATGAGTACATTGTTGCCTCCTCCTTTGTTTTCCCTACCATGACTTCCCTCCCATCTCCACAACTACGCTCCTCCACACACCCCCACCTAAATAGTAAAATTTGTTTTTCAACATAGTGTCTTGTATATCTGATTGTTACAGTGGGTCAACCTGTATCCCTATTTAAACATTTTGTTTTTTTCTCTTCCAATCTCCAATTACACCAACATCAAATACAGTGAAAAACGGGTTATACCATGAGGGAGGAACATATAAAGCAATAACAAAAAAATCACATGGTACCTCATTTTGCTTAACATCATTTTATCTGAGCTTTTCTGCTTGTCCCAGACATATACTAGTTATTGCAAATATGGGAAATCATGGGACCTGTGTTTCTTTGGGCCTGGCTTACTTCACTTAATATAATTTTTTCCAAGTCTTTCTATTTCCTAACAAATGGGGTGATGTCATTCTTTCCGATGGAGGCATAGAATTCCATTGTGTATAAATACCACATTTTCTTTTTTCTTTTTCTTTTTTTTTATTTTTGGGTCCAGTCGTGGGACCTGAACTCTGGGCCTGGATGCTGTCACTCAGCATTTCAGGTCAAGGCTAGCACTCTACCACTTGAGCCACAGCGCCACTTACAGCTTTTTTTTTCTTATGTGGTGCTGAGGAATAAACCCAGGGCCTCAGACATGCAAGGCAAGCACGCTACCACTGAGCCACCTTCCCAGCCCCAAATACCACATTTTCTTCATCCATAAATCTACTGAGTGGCATCTGGGTTGGTTCCATATCTTAGTTATGGTAAATAATGCTCCAATAAACATTGTGGTGCTGGTAGCTTTACTTCCAGAGTGTGTGTGTGTGTGTGTGTGTGTGTGTGTGTATCACATTTTCTTGATCTATTCATCTACTGAGGGGCATCTGGATTGGTGCTATATCTTAGTGATGGTAAATAATGCTGCAATGAACATAGTTGTGCTGGTAGCTTTAGTATGGTCTGACCACAGAGTCAAAGCAGACATCCTGAAAATATTACAGGACAGAATAGGAGAAACCCTAGGTCTCCTTGGCCCAGGCTGAACTTTTCTTAATAGAGACTCAGAACCACAGCAAATCAAAGAAAGGTTGGACAAATGGGATTGCATGAAGCTACAGAGCTTCTGCATGGTAAAAGACATAGCTAGCAAGATCAATAGAAAGCCCACAGATTGGGAGAAGATTTTCACTAGCCATACAATGGAAAAATACACCTCGAACTTAAAAAATTAAATCCCCCCACAACAAATCCTGAAAGAAACAACTGCCCAATAAATAAGTGGGCTAAAGACTTAAAGAGAAATTTCTCTGAAGAAGAAAGAAGGATGGCCAATAGACACATGAAGAAATGCTCAACCTCCCTAGCCATAAAAGAAAAGCAAATCAAAACAACATTGAGATACCACTTCACCCCAGTAAGAATGGCTAAAATCAAGAACTCTAATAACAACAGATGCTGGAGGGGATGTGGCCAGAGGGAATCCTAATGCATTGTTGGTGGAAGTGTAAACTTGTTCAACCACTTTGGAAAGCAGTATGGAGGTTCCTCAAAAGACTCCACATAGAGCTCCCCTATGACCCCGCATTCTCCCTTTTGGCATATATCCAAATGATCACAAAGAAGATCATACTAAAGCTACCAGCACAACTATGTTTATTGCAGCATTATTTACCTACCCAGATACCCCTCAGTATATGAATGGATCAAGAAAATGTGATATATATAGATAGATAGATATATGTATATGTGTGTATCTATCTATCTATATCTATATCTATCTATCTATGAATTCTATGCCTCCAACAAAAAGAATGATATTGCCCCATTTGTTAGGAAATGGAAAGACTTGGAAAAAATTATCTTAAGTGAAGTAAGCCAGGCTCAAAGAAACATAGGTCCCATGGTTTCCCTTATTTGTAATAATTAGTATATGTATGGGACAAGCAGAATAGGTCAAAAGCTACATACATGTTACCAGATAAGATGATGTAAAGTGAAATGAAGCCCAAGATAGGGACACAAGTGGTTTTTTTCTTTCTTGCAATTGTTTCTAACATATTTATAAGGTACCTTGTGATTTTTTTGCTGCTTTGTATGTTCCTCCCCTATAGTGTAACCCCTGTTTTCACTGTATTTGATGTCGGTGCCATGCATCTTGTATATACACTTCTCTAATTTGGGGAAGGGAAGGGAAAAAACAAAATGTTTAAATAGAGATGCAGGTTGACCCAGTGTAAAAATCAGATGTTGAAAAACCAACTTTATAATGTAAGCCAGTGGGGGTCGAGGGATATAGTAGTGGAGGTGGTTGGGAAGGGATAGTAGGGGAAAAAACAAAGAAGGAAGCAACAATGCTTGATAGGAAATGTACTCATTACCTTGCTCATGTAATTGTAACCCCTCTGTATAATATTTTTACAATATAAAACTTATTTTTAAAAAAGGAGTTGCTATTCCACAAAGTAGTTGATAAATACAATGCATCTTGATCAACGTCTCCCCGTGTCAACATTTGCACTCATGCCTCTCAATCCACCCCCTTCCCTTCCCTCACTTTTCTTAATTTTGTAGGATATATATAGAAGAAATAACTTTTTTGTGGACCAGCCTGGGGCTTAAACTCAGTGACTGGGCACTGTCCCTGTGCATTTTTGCTCAAGGTTAACGCTCTACCAGTTTAAACACAGTTCCACTTCTGGATTCTTTGTATGTATATTTGCTAAATTGAAAATTCTCACAGACATTCCTGCATGGCTAATTTTGAAGCATGAACTTTATATCTCAGCCTCCTGAATAGCTAGGATTGCAGGTATGAGCCATCAGTGCCCAGCAATATATTGAAGTTTATTTTTTACTTCATTCTACTTGCTTCCTCATTAAAAAATTAATATATTAATAAATTCACAAGAAGGTAAGAACAGAAAAGGAACTTAGTATGGCAGAGCCAAGTTTTCATTTAGATTTGCCTGCTGACAGTTTATTTACAGCTGACATCATACTTAATGTAGAAGAACTACATTGGCCTCTAGTGTTATGAAAAAGTCAGACATGTCTGCTTCCATGGTTTCTATTGGGCATCATACTGAAATAATGAGTGCAATAAGAATGGAAGAGAAAAGGCATGGAAATCTAAAGAGTACCTCTACTTTCAGGAAGCATAGCATACTATATTTAATAAATGAATTTAGAAGTATTATATATACAAAGTCATTATTCAAACAATTTTCTTTTGATACATTTACAATAAGTAATTCAAGTTTTCATTGAAAATATTAATAGCAAAACATAAAGTATGTTTATCAGGTTAAAAATACCTGAAATGCTTACATAGAAATTTAACAAAACATAGCCAACATCTGCATATTTTGTGAAAACCACTAAATGTGATGGAATTAATAAATTTCAATGGATACAGATGTGTCTTGTATATGTAACATTGCTAAAGGTTGATGTGCATGTAGTCCTTCTGATGTCATGTCCCTTCTGTCTCCATGGTCAGTAGAGAGACCCCTAGTGCTGCAACCCTGTAAGAGCAACACCTGCTTCGTGTTGCAGCTCAGCAGCCAACAGAGCCTGCTCCATGTTGCAGCTCAGCGATAGGCAGCTCCTGACAGTGCTGTAACTGCACTGTGAGTATCTGACACTGTAGCCTTCTCAGATTCTTTTCTCAGGAAGTTGAAAACTGAAGTCCAAGACAAAGGAGAGTGAGTGCAAAGAAGGAGAAGTATCCCAATGGAAGGTCTCTGATGCTCTGTGTGTTTACTCTGTCAAGGTGGCCGTGTCTAGGGGCTATTTTACCCAGAAATATGCTCTAATTGGTTGCCATTTTTACAATGAGCTGTTTCAGAAATGGACACTTTCTTGGTCAGGCTCCACAGCATTCAGATTAATTCTTAGTTGGGTCCATTCTAGAAATCCTCTCTTTCTATTTAAACTAGAAGAGGCTTGGGAGGGATAGGGGCAAAATGTGTTGTAACAATTTTTCTTTTCTATCTGGTTTCTGCTCTCTAGGTCCAGATGGGCCCCAGGGGCCCTGGATTCTAATTTACTTTTTGATCTCTTTTCTCTGAAGTCATTTGAACTGCCATTAGGGAAAGGGTTGATACTCTAACTGCTTCAAGCTGGAAAGGGTGTTGGTAGGGGTATGGCAGTTTGGGTGTCTTCACAGAGGTCTACTTTAGGGTTCTGGTAAAGAATTTGTGGTACCATCCACAGGATCATTGGAAATTTGATGATCTTTAAACAAAAACAAATTTCACAAGAATATGATAACAAAAGGAAGCCAATGGAGGGAAAGATCCATGTGAACATATTAGAACTTACAAAGGGCAAAAATGATTGTCACCACTAGAAGCAGAACCTGCCTGCTCTTAGAGATCAATAACTTTAATGTCATATTTTATCAGGTATACATTATGTCAGAGGAGAAAATATATTTAAGAAGATTGAACCATAGAAAATAGAAAATGTCCAATTGGAAGGTAGACAGGCATGGACATCAAGTAACCATGCTTAAGAAGTGTTTTCTCTTAACCTCTCTGCTTTAGTGACATTTGAAAAGGTGAGAACAGTTTGTCTCCATTTGGAATGTGACAATACACCGCCTATCTCAAGTTTTTTTTTCTTTCATCTTTTTCTTTATAGTTCCTCATTGCCAGGATAAGCTTTGTCCCAGTAGGTTTTGCCTTGTGGCTGGATTGAGATGACCCAGTTGGTCTGATCTCATGTTGGCAGATGACAGGCAGTTCAGTCTTTCCCAGTAAGACCCTTTTTGCCAAATTTAAACAACAGAGAGATTAGTAGAAACAGCTCCTAATCAGGGCCCACCTGGAATTCACTGAGTTTGAAACGGTAAATTTCACAAGTTCTTGTAAGAGGCATTCTCTGTGGGACAGCAAATGCTGGAGGATCAAATCTTCAGTGACAGGAGACTGAGAATAGCCAGAGTAAATGTTTTTGAAAGTGTTAGCAGTTGATCTAGTTATTTTCACTGTATGTAGCATTTTGGGATACTAAGATTGACAGCACTGTTAGAACATAAGTTTTTCTTTTTTAGATAAATAATATAACTTCATTTTAGAAAAGATTCTAAGTCAGGCTGGGAAGGTGGCTCAGTGGTAGAGCACTTGCATTGCATGCCAGAGGCCCTGGGTTCGATTCCTCAGTACCACATAAGCAAAAAGAAAATAGCCAGAAGTGGCGCTGTGGCTCAAGTGGTAGAGCGCTAGCCTTGAGCTGAAGAGCTGATGGACAATGCCCAGGCCCAGAGTTCAGGCCCCACAACCAGACCCCCCCCCAAAAAAGATTATAAGTCATACTTGATACGGATTAGATTTCTGAGAAATTATCCTCCTATTTCTGTCTTTTTGGGAATAGATTGGGTCTATTTCAAGTACCATGTATGTTTTCTACATCTTTATCTTGTTTTGTAAAAGATTCCCAAAACTTTGATGCTCAAATTTCAAAGTGCCTTTTTGGTGATTTTCTTGAGCCCTTCTTACATATGTGATTTTAATTGAGAGTTCAGAATAAATTGATTCGCAACTATATCTAGTGACTGTCAAATTTCCTGGCATTCTTGTTTCTCATTGAGTATGTACTATTTTTTTAACACATGGATATAAATCTGTAATGGGTTGCTATCATTAGATATCATTTTGGAAGGCTTATGTACATAGGGAATAGAAATATATTAGCATACAAAAGACCCAGCAACAGTTAGTTATCAAAGCTCTGCATATTTAGTCACTATTACAATGGTGTCAATTTCAATCCCAGGTCCAGGCCTCATCTCTAAAACTTACCAACATTCCCATATTCTAAGTAAGGATTATACCTGAAATAGGGAAATTATAGCCTCTTAAGTCTCACAAAGGACAAAAGCACACCCTCAAACTAGACTCTAGTATCTAATTTTTGGGGGGGGTCCGGTCGTGGGGCCTGAACTCTGGGACTAGGCACTGTCCCTCAGCTCTTCAGCTCAAGGCTAGCGCTCTACCCCTTGAGCCACTGCATCACTTCTGGCTTTTTTTGCTTATGTAGTGCTGAGGAATCGAACCCAGGACCTCATGCATGCAAGGCAAGCACTCTACCACTGAGCCACCTTCCCAGCAGTATCTAATATTTGTAATGCCTCTTCTGCAGATTTATGAGCTACAGTCAGTCAGAACCCACTCAGAACCAAGCCTCTCCCTCCTAGCCACACCCCATCTCTAGAGTGTATTCTCTCTACCTGAGGACCCTGCTCCACATAGTAGAGCTAAAGACTACCAGCACCCACAAAGACTAAGCCACATCCTCTCATCAGAGCCCTTCTTCTGTGTTCTCCTCTCTCAGTCCAGTTATTGCACCATAATCCCAGTAGAGAGTATCTCACCATGAAAGCAGTTCGTCAGGTAGCCTCAGCTGGACTTGATGTGACTATCAAGAGGGGTTCTTCCCAGTAAAGTGACACTCTAAGATCCCTTAGTTGTCTGTGATTTGGAGAGACAGAGAAAGGCAACAGATGGGTTCCAGTCATGGGTCTTTGGACTCAATATGCTCATCTTTAAGTCAGTATCAGCTTCATGCTCTGCCTTCCTCATAAGGACTATGGAATCCAGGATCAAAAGCATTTTAGGGTGAAGTCTAGGCAGGGGCTGGTTCAGGGCCTGTCTCACATGTTTCAGGTACTGGGTTTCATACTTCTAACGGAAGTCATAGTTTGCCACCTGCATACAATGGGTGTCTTACTACACTACTGTCTAGGGATTTGGGTTACATGAGCTGCTTTTAGTATATAGAAAAGGAAAAGAGGCCTAGTTTGGATAAATAGCTATAAGTTTAGCTTTGCCAGAGTTCTTTCTTCCTATGTCTGATTCCTCTAAGGAATCTGAACACCCTTTTTCAGAGCAGATCTGTAAGTAAGAATCAATTACTTGGTGTTTGAAAATGTTGTCATTATTCTCACTCCCCTTTGGGTAATGCAGTGATCTGACCTGCTGGCATACTGAGCAGGAGAGGCAAGAGGGCAGCTGGGCTGATTCTCTCTCATGCTTCCTCTATAACACCAGGACACATGGCACAAAGTGGGAAATGGAGAGCAGCCCAGCTGCCTCAGTTACAGAAGTTTCAGAAGTCAACTGGATGCAAACAGAGGAGGAGTAAGAGGAGAGCAACAAGCTGTGCCCAATCAAAGCAATACAGGAAACTGTAGAAAGAAGACCCCTACTCAGGCAGGCAAGCCTACCTAGTTGTCTGGAGTGACAGAGCCCACTGCAACGAAGTTATTAACAAAGAAGCAACTTTATTGAGAAAGTTCCTACACTGACCGGTCAGGGCCACAGCACAGGCTCAGGAGCTGAAACCTTGACCCCAGACAGCACACAAGCTAGGGTTTTTGAAGGCAAAATCCATGTGGTCAAGCCTGGCCACATGCAGGTGACCAATACACACAAAGGATTGCATAGTCATGTTAGGACACATGCAGGTGGCCAATGGAGTTAGTCTGTCTTATATTAGTTGTTTAAACTAACCTATCATTTTGGTCTGAGCTGGCACATGAATTTGGCAGGCAAAAGGCTGGGTTTACAGTAAGCCAGTGGTATTGCCAGTTGAGCAAGATTACAACCTACCTACTTTATTGGTCAGTCGTTAACTGAACAATCAAGGGTGGGCGAAATTGTTCAGGGGAGGGGGACCAGATGCATTTTTTTTCATTCCGGGAACTAGTCCTGTCAGAGCCAACATGTGGCCTTGTGATTAAGGTTGTTTTTCTAGTTTGAACATTGTTTAAAGGTTTTTAGTCACCACCCTTCAAAAGTGGAGTGTAAAATCCTTAAAACTAAGGCAAAGCTCAAAGTGGAATCATACCAGCTTGAGCCCCATCTCAGGGTCCACTTCAAAATCACCTCTAGAGGCACAGCGAGGAGGAGGAGGAGGAGCACCTCAGCTGCCCAAGGTCCAGCATCCTTAGAACACAACTGGAGGGGCACAGAGGAGAAGGGTAAGAGTAGCAAGCTGCATCCAGTCTCAACAGTAGCAGAAAGGTACTTCAGGGACACAAACATTAAGATGGAGGGCAGTGCACCTCCTCCTTGGGGTCCAGCAGCTACAGAAGAGGATTGACAAGTATTTGAGAAGTCTCTAATGCTGTTGCAAGCCTTGCTAAGAAAAGATCCCCAAACAAAGAAGTTCCTCTTTGTCAGTGGAGAAAAGTGTTAACAGCCTGGAACAAGTACATAGTGATGGGTGACATGGCATTAAGAAGGAAGAGCTGGTAATTTTGAGAAGGCAAGTGTGTAGTGGCAGAGTCAAGATTCACAAATGCTTCTCCCTAGAGCTAGGAAGACTTTTTGCTTACTTAATAACTTCTAATCATGAGTGGATGTCCTGGCTGGGGCAAGTGATAAGGCACTCATGATACAGACAAACTGAGGTTGCCTCACAAAGCCCAGCCAGATTGTCCTAGAACAGCCAGACTCCGGCATCCTGGCCACAATGAGCTCTACCTGGGACTTGACCCTGAGGAGGCATGGACAGCAATCAGGCAGGATGTCTGATACCACCTTGGAAACTTATCTGATGCTCCTCTACCAGCAGCCTCAGGGAACAACCTCAACCTTGTGATATGCCAACTTCCTGGGCCTCCTCTTTGTCCCTTGTATACATACCAGTCCTCCTGTACTATTCTCCTAAAGAGAGCCAGTTCTGCTGCATATCACCCTGCTGCTTGCCTGCTAGCTGAGTAGCAGCAGAAGGAAGGTGGCAGGAAATTCATCAGGTCTGTGTGTCTCTCCTGCCTCCTCTGAAGACCCTGCTTAACAGGGACAGGAGGAGACTGAGGACAACAAGCCTCCCCCTGCTCCAGCATCATCATCAGTACTCTGACTCCTTTTGGGCCAAACCAGTAATCTGACTTGCCAGAGCACTAAGCATGAGAAGATGGAATGCAACAGGGCTGATTCTCTCCCACATAGCCTCTGTAATACCAGGACACAGAAGCACTCTGCACAATTCCAGAAGTTCATATCCCAACAGGAAGGACATAGAGGTGCAGGAGAAGGAGAGCAGCAAGTTTCCCCCCAGGCCCATCGTTAGAAGAAATCACCTCTAGAGTGAGGAGGAGGAGGAAGGGAGCACCTCATCTACTCCCATTCCAGAAGCTTCAGAGCCCAACTAGGGAGTCACAGAGGAGAAGGAGAGCAGCAAGCAGCCTCCAGGCCCAGCAGCACTAAAAATATCCTCCAAGGGCACAGCGCGGGCAGGGGGAGGGAAATGTAGGGCAATATTCCTCTTTTCTCTGGTCCAAAATGTGTACAAATCTCACCCCATCTGGAGCCATTTTACTACAGCCCCAACAAATGATGAAGGCAGGGTCTGTAAACACCTAAAGAAGAGGAGTGGCAAGTGTTTGTGAATATTCTCATGCTGTTGCATGCCTTGTCAAGAGAAGATCCTATAACAGGGAAGAGCACTGACAGCCTGAACACAAGTAGATGGTGATGGCTGACAAATCTTTTGGAGGCAGGAGCTGGTATATTCTGAAAAGACAGGTTCTGTGGGGTAGGTTCCGGAGATATGAGACCTTTAGTGTTAGTATTATGCTCACCTTTGGTTCTCAGCTCCACCCACACCTGGGCCCCTCCCATTTCTGGAGTTCCTTCCATACAACTGGCCCCTCCCTCTCTCTGCCCAGACCCACCTGAACTCCCATCTACCTCACTTCCTTTTCCCTCAGATCCTCCTGCTACCAGGATGGTGATGGAGGTCATGTGCTCCCTCTTGGGGGAAATATGGCTCCTCTAATAAACCTTGTAATAATCTTTCTCCTTTGCCTGTCTGCTTCTGCATGGTCCCCTAGCATGGATGTGTCTGATCCTCTTACATTGGTCGCCTGTGTGGGGATAGGCTCCCCAGTGGATTTGCTCCTCCCTTCACTTTGGATGGAGGTTCAACCAGCTTCCCTGGGACCTATCCTGAGATCCTACACGCCAGTCACCAGAAAAACACCAAGGTAACTTTCTCCTGACTGAACATTCTACCAGCCCATCCAACACGGCTAATTAAGTCCCACTCCAGGGTACATGTCCAGTTTATCTGAGGTCTGCGTTTCTGATTCCGATATCTCAGTGGTAAGGCCACCTGGGCCTCTGTGACTAACCGAGCCCCCCTTACCCCCAATCAGAGCCAAACCTTGGCCAAGTGCCAGGGGCTTACCTTGGCCCAAGGACCCCCTCCCCATGGCCCAAGGGATGCAAGTGGACAAACATGAAGACATTCTCCACTGGTGGGACCACCACCCCCTTTAGGAGCCAACCCATACTGTGGAGGACACTCTACTGTAGACCCCTTGCTTCAGGTCCCTTACCATGGGAAGGACACTAAATTTCTTTACATTAAGGCCACCTGGGCCTTGGAGGGCTGCTGAGCTCCATCAGTCAAATTTGGCCCCAAATTTAAAACTCCACTTCTGTGAGTACTTGAGCAGGTAGCTCTCTCTGTCTCTCTTTCTCTCCTTCTCTCCCTCTCTTCTTCTCTCCCTCTCCCTCTTCCTCTCCCTCTCCCTCTTTCCTTCTCCCTTCCAACTGAAGGTAAAAGTATGAATGAGTTTAAGTTTAAACTCCTCCTCTGTGTACCGCCTTTGCAGCTCCCCCTCCTCTGTAGCTTCCCCTGTGAGGCCCTCCCCTCTTTTGCGGCCTCCCCCGCAAGACACCCTCACTTCTGTGGCCTTCCTCACGAGGCACCCTCACTTCTGCGGCCTCCCAGTGAGGTACACCCCTTTTTGCAGCCTCTGCTGTGAGGCCCCCTCCCCTGAAGGACTTCCTCTGTGAGGTCCCCACTCTTCTGCGGAACCCCTCCTCTGCCTTTGTAGTGGGGGTGGAAGCTGAAGCTCCAGTTTTGCCAGAAACAATGCATAAAGCATAAAGTGGCTTCATTTAGGGTGTCATCTCTTACTCCTCTCCATGGTTTTCCATTGTCAGGACTGACTTTGTCCTGGCCATTGTCTCAGCATCCATTGCTGGGATAGCTTGTCCCAGTTGGCATTTACAGTTTGGACTCAAGGCCTGGGTACTGTCCCTGAGCCCTTCTGCTCCAGGTTAATGCTCTACCACTTAGAGTCACAATGCCACTTTCAGCCTTTGGCTGGATACTCCTGGCTCTGTGCTGATTAGTAAGGAGACGGAGTTTTAGAGGGATTTTTTGTGTGCCCAGGATGGCTTTGAACTTTCTTACAAAAGCCCTTTTTATTTCCAGTTAAATCAACAAGGAGATCAATGAGATGGAGGTTACCTATAACTTGTTAACAATTGACTAACAATTACTTGTCAGGGTTTTTTTAAAGAAATCCCAGTAGCTGCTTTTAACCTGAGGCTGATTGGCACTCTAAATACGCCCACTGCCTCTGGGTAGCCTGTTTAAAATGTCTTATAGACAACATTTAACCTTTAACAAATGTACAGGCCTTTTCTTGGGCTCCAGGAACATAGCCTGTTTAACACCCTGATTTATAAAAGCATTTTCTGGCTGGCGGAGGAATGCTTATCTGTTTAGGCCTTTAGACAGATCTCAATAGGAACATAATCTCAGCTCTACAAGCTTTTTAACAGATGAATTTAACCAGCTCAAAATTTACTGCCAATTATGACTTTGAGCAGAGACAGAGGGTTTGGGATTTGCATTCTACAATTTTAGCTTTTACTACCCACTATCACAGATGACTGGAAAGTTTTGCCCACTTAGACCAACATGGGTGATAGGCATGTTTACAAACTTATCTTTCCATGACCTTCGGGCTTGATCAATTTTTTGGAGGACCGAGCTCAAGTAACTCAGGACCTGATACCACTTTTGTCATCCAAACATTTGTTTGTAATTGCCTCTGGATATTTTAACATTGTCGGGGTCCCTGGAGTGCCTTTCTTATGTTGGGATAAATGCACCTTTGACATTTTCCTTGGTCAGTTGCTGGACTTGAACTCAGGGCTTGAGTGCTGTCCCTCAGCTCTCCAGCTCATGGCTAGCACTTGGCCACTTTGAACTCCAAAACAACTCAGCTTTGAGCACTCTGTTGGCAGATTAGAGATGACAATATCACAGGGACTTTTGTCTGCCTGTGCCTGGACTGGCTTCGAACTGCAGCTCCCAGATCAATGAGTTTTTTTTTTTTTTTTTTACCAACAGTCACTTTTACTCCAATTAAAAGCAACAAAGATGGTCATTGGAAGTAGTTTTATAAGCATGGTTTTACTTATTAAATTACATTTGACAAACTTGTCCTGTGTTTTACTGTAGGCCTTCTGGAAACTGTTACAAAAAACTTTAAGGGCAAACTGGAATAATCTTATTTTATTTTATTTTTTTACTTTGAAATAAACCTTTAGGAAAATTTTATCTTTTAAACTTTTGTCTGGGAGGCCAGCCACTCACCACAACTTCTCAAATTTTTACAAGGGGGATGTCATTTTAATCCCTTTTTGTAAAGTTACTTTAATTTGCAGTAAAATGCATCATTGAAACACTGTGTTGTACACTCTTTGCCTGTAGGCTGCCCTGTGAGCAGTGAATAGAAAGAGTGGCCTTTTTTTTTTCTGCAGTCTGAGTTACCTTTAGGAATTTACCTCCAATTGTAAAATAGTATAGAAATCAACTTCTATCCTTTGCTCATACACCCCTTATGGTCTAACTTCTGGGGATTAATATTTACAGAAACCAAATATCTAATGTGGCTTGTGTTTTACCCTTAATTAACAGGCTTTTGATCATGTGAGATGAAGCAAGGCCAGAGTCTGAGAGAGACTGTGGCATCTCCCAGCATGTATGGACTATTGCACCTCCTGTTGGTAACCTGCAAAATTTCTCCATATACTGGTTAAAGACCTGGTTTACACTGGATTTTGCAGGCTGGTGCCCCTGTTGTAGGCAGCTGTGCCTGGGCATAGTCACTCTGGTCCCTTGATCTTAATTGAAGTTGATCGGCACACAGGGGAGAAAACAGAGAATTAAACCCTTAGCCTTAGTTTACTAGCCATGGTCAGTGTACAATATTTAACTCTGAGCATAGATGAACATAGGAATGACATAAGTCACAGCCAACTTAGTTACCAATTTCATTTACTTTGTAAAGGACATTATTGTCTTTTTTAAGTCCTTTTCCAAGGTCTTTTAAAACTGCCTGTTTTTTCTTTGGCTTAGTCAGGTCACAAAGTTTTAAAGCAATTTATATTAATTCACAGCTTCCATTGCCAAAGATTTTTAGTCAGCAGAGTACTTGGTAACATTGAAACCATAACCACTTACATATAGTCAAATAAGGCACAGACAGACATGTTTGTGCACAGATTATAGAGCGTGCTTCACTTTTAAAATAGGCTGTTTTAAAGTTTTGAAATTTTAGTGGAACTACTTTTCTAATTATGATGGAACCATGTGGTCAATTTAAAATACAAAACTTTGCCAACAACAAGAAACAGTGAACAGGAGACAACAGGAACATATGCTTGGCCTAGCATAATGGCGCCACAGGACAGGGGAGGGGGAGGGGGTAAGGTCACAGAATCAAGTTGAGTTTGTGCTAAACAGCAGCTGAAGTACCATTATGCCAAGATGGCACATAAACCACTTGCTCAATGCTAGAGAGAAGATTAATACTTTTGGTAATTTCCAAACTTGTTGGCCATTATTTTGGGGAGATTAGACTTAAACTCATCCATTTTCTATCTAATGAGTAGAAAAAAACAATTGCTGGCTACATTCTTCCGGGACTTAACTAAAGCATTTAGCATATGAAATACTTGTGGACACCTTTAGTTGGAAGAAGGGAGAGTTTACCAGCAGGTAATTTTGGAAGGGCAAGAGGCAGAGTTTAAGGGGAGGGGAAAAGAGAGAGCTACCTGCCAGAGCACTCACAGAAATGAAGTTTTAAATTTGGGGCCAAATTTGACTGATGGGGACTCAGCAGCCCTCCAAGGCCCAGGTGGCCTTAATGTAATGAAATTTAGTGTCCTTCCCATGGTAAGTGACCTGAAGCCATGTGCCTACAGTAGAGTGTCCTCTACAGTGCGGGTTGGCTCCTAAAGAAGTGGTGGCCCTGCCAGTGGAGACCATCCTTACATTGGTCCAAGGTGGGTCCTTGGGCCATGGTAGGCCCCTAGCAGCAAATTCCAGCACTTGGCCAAGTTTTTGGTCAGAGGGTGAGGGTGGGGCTCAGTTAGCTCAGAAAGGCTCAGGAGGCCTTACCACTGATATTGGAATCAGAAATCCAGACCTCAGACAAACTTGTCACTTACCCTGTAGTTGGAATTAATTAGTGGTGCTGGATGGGCTGGTAGAGTGCTCAGTCAGGAGAAAGTTACTTTGATGGTCCTCTGGTGACTGGAATGTAGGATCTCAGAATAGGTCCCAGGGCAGCTGTTTGAACCCCCTTCTGAACTGCAGGGGGAGCAAATGCACTGGGGAAATATCCCAGTATGGAGCCACCAATGAAAGAGGATTGGACACATCCATCCTATGGGACCATGTAGAGGCAGGCAGGCAAAAGAGAAAGATTATTACAAGGTTTATTAGAGAAGCCATATTTCCCCCAAGAGGGAACACATGACCTCCATCACCAGCCTGGTAGCAGAAGGATCTGAGGGAAAAGGAAATGAGGTAGATGGGAGTTCACGTAGATCTGGGCAGAGAGAGGGAGGGGCCAGTTGTATGGAGAGAACTCCAGGAATGGGAGGGGGCCCAGGTGTGGGGGTAGCTGAGGACCAAAGGTGAGCAATCTAAAAACTGCAGTTCAAAGCCAGTCCAGGCAGAGAAAGATTATCATCTCTAACTAGCCAACAGAGTGCCAAAAAAGCAGGCAGAGTTGCTTTGGAGTCCAAAGTGGCAAAGTGCAATCCTTGCACTGGAGAGCTGAAAAACAGCACTCAGGCCCTAAGTTCAAGTCTAGTGACCAAGGGAAATGTCAAGGTTGCATTTACCCTAACATAGAAAGAGGCACTCCTGGAACTTTGGCAATAATGTTTGGCCGTTCTAAAATTGATCAGAGCTGGAGGTCATGGTAAAAGAGTTTATAAGGATGCATAACTGGGTAAGAACTTGTCAATCATTTGTAATAGTTGGCTGTAAAGGCTGAGGTTGTGAAATGTGGGGAATAGATTAAATCCAAACTGCTCTGTATTTGCTTAAAGCCCTATTTGGCGGTAAATTCTGGGCTGATACTAAAAAATTAATTTGTTTGTTTAAGAATAAAATGTGAAATTGTTAGGACCAGATCAAAAGTAAACAGATAGGGTATGAATTAGACCAAGGAAGGAGAAAATTTAAATTTAACTGGGACAAATAAATCCCATGTAAGCAGAGAGACAAAGGTACAGACACCAAAATAAAACAAAATGGTGGTCTGAAGCTGCAGACATAAAGAGGATCCAAATAGGGAAAAAAGAAATAAAACTCTCCCTCTTTGCAGATGACATGATCTTATATTTAAAGAATCCCATAGACTCCACTCCCAAATTACTCAA
>NW_012267476.1:751322-774359 GCF_000151885.1 Dipodomys ordii
CGGAGGAGGCTGCAATGCTTGGTAAGAAATGTATGCATTATCCTGCCCATGTAATTGTAACCCCTCTGTACAGTATGTTCACAAAAAAATAAAATAAAATTTTAAAAAATGGTGGTCTGATAATTACTAAAATGACCATTTGTATTAAGATTTAGGCCAAATGTTTAATTTTCAAAGATAAGGGCTTAAGTAGAGAGTTAAGCACCAGGAGCTACACTAAATATCTGCATTCCAAAGGATGGCCTGTCCCACCTCTAGTCTATTTGAGGAGCTAAACAATGCTGTCCCCCATTTGGGGAGGTAATGTTTTCCTAGGATTTCAAGGTAAGACTTGTCCCACCTCCAAGCCTTGAAGCTGTGTGCAATGCCCCCATCTCCAGCCTAGATACCAGGATGTCTATAGGCAGTTGTTTGGACTCAACCACCTTATATTACTTGATGCAATTTGTAATCACTAACTGTTAGTTCTGCTTTTATAACTTGTTTGTCAATTACAAAACTGCCACTGACCACCTACAAGTGGAACTTCTTATGGATCTTGCCTTTAAACATCCTAGACTATTTAAATCTTTTACAAACCAAAGTACTAAACAGGCTATGCTGCTATAGCCCCAAAAAAGGGGTCCATACAGTTACTAAAAGTTAAAAAATTATGCCTAAATTCTAGTTTGGAATAAAATGTGATTAGTAAAAAGTTGTTACCCTGACAAACTACCCCACACCATACTATAAAAGCCAGTGTACAACCAGAAAAATATTAGGGGAGTTTACTAAAGTTAGGCCCTAGTTGTAAAACTTCTTTAATCGACCTATGTAGACTAATGCCAACTGTTCACACACCCATAAAACATTTAAGCTTCAATTATTAAAAAAAAAGAGAAATCCCCAAGGGAAACTTTTGCCTTAATCTTATTTACTCTAAATTTTTAAAATTTCACTCAAAGTGATCCTTTCACTAAAGCTGAAAAGCATTTTACCCCTCCAGGACCACCTCACTATCTATTCCCATATGGTTTAAAAAATTTAATCAATGAAGACCAAGACTAATGACCCATAAGGGAAAACAGTATGTTTCTATCATTCCAAATGGATCCACTGGCAACATCTGGGTCCCTTTTTGACTCATCCGACCTCCGGAGAGGCAAAAACAACACAACACAACCCTGAGGAAGAAGATCTAGTGTGCAGCTTTGCAGACCGAAGCTTGAAGTCCTGATGAAGCCATCGTCCTTATCATAAGAAAACTAGCTTGACCCCACCAACATGGGGTCAGACTAAGGTGTTGACACAAGGCTGAAGCTGCCCTGGTCAGTACAAAAACACCCAGAATACCTGAATATCTGTTTTGGCCATGATTGAACTGCTTGCCAATACTTTTGCAGTGAGTAGTGAACATGCATATTGGGCCTATGTCCCTCACCCACCATTGTTAAAATTATTGGATTAGCTAGACCAAGTCCGGTGGCGTACACTAATGACAGCACATATTTTCCTCCACCATGGGATCATGCAGGCCCTACTCATCCAGGTGACGAAGGAATACCCTATAATATTTCCTTAGGATTTGAGTCTTTACCACTGTGTTTAGAGACATCACCTTGCTTACCAACCAGAAGACAGGTATGGGCATACATCCTGCCTGATGATAAGTCAACAATCATATGGCGCTATTCAGCACACTTTCCTTAAATTTTATTGGTCAGGGTCATTCTTATACTGGGTGGCCACCTAACCCAGTATGCCAGGACATTAATTATTGAATTGGGTTTATGTTCCTATTCAGTGGTCTCAGTGTCAAAACCCTAGAAGAAAGATTATATAGCATAATGATAACATCTCATTTATAGATTGAGGTCCCCATGGACATTTCATTTCCAATTATTCTGAAAAGCATGTTGCTGATTGGTATACTAATAATTCTTCTGATAGTGACGTCTATACAATGAAGTTATAAATCATGTAGAACCCATTGGCTTGCTCACCTGGCATGATGGAGACCTTGTGCCTCCTAGGCCACATATAAATTTCAGGGGACACTTAGGGCCTGAGCAGTGGCATTAATAAAACTTGCCACCCAATTTTATACAACTCAGAATTGGATTGGTCACTTTACTAGGGCCCATGAGGCAAATTATACATTTTACAGGAACCATTCTTCTACTGTACAGGGTTGTGTTAAACTTTCCTATGTACTAGCCCACAGGGACAGTGTCAATCAATGAGAACCCATGCAGCCTGGGCTCTTTACATGCTTAAATCATACTATTTCTTTTAATATGCCTTCTCAGTCTCTCCTGATATTAAGATCTCGCTTAGGGGTCTGGGTGCCTGTTAACCTCACCCGACCTTGGCAGGAGAGCCCCACTGTTGGTTTGTTGACAGGAGTCTTCCAGCAACTGCTGAAGAGAACTAGGAGATTCCTGGGTCTGAGTGTAGCTGTGATCCTTGAAATGATTGCTATCACCATGACTGCTGCAACTGCCGGAGTGGCCCTGCATTCCTCCATCCAAACCAAGGACTTTGTAGCGAAGTGGCTGGACTGTCACCAGCTATGGACTCATCAGCAAAATATTAAATAGGACATTGAGTCCCATCTGAACACCCTGAAACACACGGTGCAGTGGATGGGAGACCAGATAATTGATCTGCAGAAACAGCTAACCTTCAAGTGTGATTAGAGCTCAACAAAGCTGTGCATCACTCCTACTTGCTTCAACCCTTCTAACATCACTTAGCAGGGACTTCACTACCACCTACTGGTCTTGCAAGGAAATTTGACTTGGGACATACACTAGTTACAGCAGGAAGTCATTGAGACTTTCTTGGCACAACTCCCTAGGGTGGGATATGAAGGTCTGGCTGAAGGAATTGCATCTGTGCTAAACCAATTGGACTCCCTTACCTGGTGGCATAGTTTTACCCATAGTGTTTCTACAGGGTTGATTGCATTATGTCTTGTCAGGATATTGCTGTCTCTATTCCAAAATAGTTTCTGCAAATCCCTTCGGCAAAGGGATCTCTTGCTTACAGTTGTACACTTAAAAAACAAAAAAGGGGGGAGATGTCAGAGGCATCAACCGGCATAACCCCATCTGTTGCTGTTTCCACAGCGGGATCTGGGAACACAATGTGTGGTATAGGCAAGAAGGGACTACACTATGTGGATATAGACAAAATTTATTGAAACATCATATGCCATGCTTATATACAGCACACAAGCAGAAGAAGTAAATCTTCAGTCAGGGGCAGAGAGTTAAACAGCTTTACGGGAGCACAGACAATGAGAGTTTAAGCAGGAAAAGCTAATCCTTGTCAACAAATGTGGAGCAGTTCCACTAATCAAGGTTGTAAAAGTAGGTAAAGCACAGGTGAGTACACATAGGGGGGTCTCCAGGCATTGTTCTACGGGGTTAACTAGATGAAGCATGAATGGTACTTTCAGCAAACCATTACCTGAGTCTGGCACCAGGAGCAGAACCTTTGCCCAGCTTGGAGGGAGGAGTGTCCCTTCCTCCCCCAGAGGAATTGGAAGTGGTGCTGTGGCTCAGGTGGTAGGGTGCTTGCCTTCAGCTGAAGAGCTGAGGGACAGTGCCCAGGCCCAGAGTTCAAGCCCCACAACCAACAAAAATAAATAAATTGGAAGGAAGGAATGCATGCTTGCATGCACCCCAGGGCACACAGGTGCTCAGATGGGGTTTTGCAGGTCTATGCCTCCAACACCCATCTGAGCCCCTTTCCTTCTCCTGCTCCCGCTCCAGCTCCCAGATCTTAGGCAGATTGGGGGATTTGGGGGCTGTGTCAGTCCTGGAGTTCTTCTCCACCTCTCGCTGTGCCTGAGCAGCTGCAGGAGCCCTCGACCCTCGATGTATGAGGCGGCAACAACTGCTGCAGTCGCTGGTGCAAGTTTGGCCATTTGGCTCCACTCCTGCCTGGTGGCCCCGATAATGGAGGACTCTCGCTGGCTCCCTTGCAGTTTCACACTGCACCTCCAGCCTAGGGATGAGCCCTGGAAGCTCAGCCCTGGAACCTCTGAGGCCTGAGGTCGGCAGCTGGAGGGATTTGGAGGGGCTGACCTGCCTGCAAGGTCTGGCCTGAGGAGCCTGTGCCCCAGCCATGGCTGCGTGCTGCTTCTCACTGCTGCTCAGAAGAAGCGGCGGTGGCACTGGCTTATAGCCAGCTTGCTTGCTCCCTCCAAGGCCTTTACAGTTGTGTTACTGGCAGAACAAAATCCGTTCAACTGCTCTAGTACTATTTTATTGTATTTAAAAATAAAAGACTTCATGGGCCCCATAAGTGCTTTGTAAAATATGACTGGCAGCCTGCTATTTAAATAAATGTGAGAATTCATGAGTTTATTATCTTCCTAAGTGATCTTTTTTTTTGTCTGTCTTGGGACTTGAACTCTGGGCCTGGGTGCTGCTGTCCCTTAGCTCTTCAGCTAAAGGCTAGCACTCTACCACTTGAGCCACAGCACCACTTAGGTTTTCTGGTGGTTTATTGGAGATAAGAGTCTCATGGACTTTCCTGCACGGGTTGGCTTTGAATCTTGATCCTCAGATCTCAGCTTCCTGAGTGGTTAGGATTACAGGCCAGAGCCACTGGCGCCCAGACTCTAAGTGATCATTTTTAAGGCTAATCATGATAGATCACTTCTGTAGTCCCATCTACTTGGGAGGCATAGATTGAGAGGATTGCAATCCAAGACCAACCCAGGCTAAAAGTGAGATCTGACCACAATCATCAAGCTGGGCTGATTCCAATAATCTCAGCTAGATGGGAGGCTGGTCCTGGGATGGGAAGAAAACGGGATGCCCTAACTTAAAAACTAAAGTACAAAGAGGCTGTGGTGTGGATTAAGAGTTAAACACCTGCCTAAGCATGAAATCCTTCATATAAACCCTAGTACTGAGAAAAGGAGGGAGGGAGGAAAGCAGGAAGGGATATAGGAGAGGGAGAGAGATATTATTTCATTAATTTTACATTTTTCCTAACACCATTCATTTTGAGTTTCTTTTGCTCAAGACTAGCACTCTGCCACTCAAGCCTCAGTACCATTTCCAGCCTTTTCTCTTTATGTAGTACTGAAGAACCAAACCCAAGACTTCATGCATGTGATAGACCAGCACTCTATTACTAAGCCACATTTCCAGTCCTTCTTTTATTTTGTAAGATGAGGTTTTGTTTTGTGTTCTTCTGTTGCCATGGAACTTAGGCTAGTCTCAACCTAACTTCTGACTCAGCCTCCTAAATTCAGAGATTGCAAACATAAACAACCATACTCAGCTCAGGATTCCTTGTGAGAGAATCATCTTTTCAGAGACAGAGTTATTCTGTCTTCCTTGGATTGGATGGCCTTTTGCTTTTGGCATTGTGTTAATCCTGGTATATTTCTCCTTCTAGATCAATAGAAAATTTTCAGGTTCCCAACTTGAAGCCTATTGGTGTCATCCAATAATATCACAAAACTTGTGAATGCCATTACCTGGCATCATGGGCATGCCAGCCAGCTAAAACTCAGCTACCAGATGGGCTTGGGCTTCAACAATGCAGGCATTTCTCTGCACAATCTGAAAACTGTCATAGATAATGTTGGTTTATTCCATCCTGTTTTCAGCTGCTTGCCATTCTGAGCTTTGTACATTTTTGCTTTCTTTTATCTATTTATTTTTTGAGTTATAAGCCTGATCTCTGGGCTTGGCTTGGGTGATGTCTCTGAGCTTTTCAGCTCAAGGCTAGCACTCTACGACTTGAGCCACAGAGCCACTTCTGGTTTTCTGGTGGTTTATTGTAGATAGGAGTCTCACAGGCTGGCTTTGAACCATGATCCTCAGATCTCAGACTTCTAAGTAGCTAGGATTATAGGTGTGAGCCACCTGCACCCGGCCTTGAATGTATCTTGAAAAGAGAAGACAGGAATAGGTCAAGAGACACACAGTATCAAAAGGGGGATGGGAGGGATCGGGAGTCCTGACTGAGCAGTGGATCCATATAAAGTCTGACAGACTTACTCCAAACATGAAGGAACATCTTCAGTCTGGATGTGGAATGCCTATAAACATTGTAAGGGACATGAAAGGAGCAGGGTTGGGATGAGGGTTTTAGGGAGCACTGTAGGATGAAGTGTCATTAAAAACTCTCAGCTCTGACAGCACAAATCAAGTGTGTGTCTTGGGAGTCCCCTGTTGTGCTGTGGCAATGTTCTTCCTGTGTATGTCTGCCTAGATGGGGAGGTGTTTGCTCCTCATTTGTCATTCATTCTAGAGGACAGAGGAGCCCCATGAGTCCAGTAAACAGATGCTTTCTGGCAGCTTCTCACAGTGTTTCCTCCAGTCAGCACCAGGCTCTTTACTTGCTCTGATGAGGCAACTGCATATGGGTCTGCAGGAATTTCCTGTCAAGAAATTAGAGAGTCATTCATTCATTACTCTAGAACAAAGAGTGGCAATGCCTAACTATAGGTTGCTTTGTTATTCCAATGTGTGTGCTGCTGGCACTGGCTTGTCTCTTCAGTCTGCACAGGCTCAGGCCAATACCATAGTCAGCTCTGACACACCAGCTTACACCCAGTCACTACTCAGAATGTGATGTCAAAGCTACTCCTGGTAATAGATGACAAGGCTGTTTAAATCAGAATAAGATCACAGCAGTATGCACTATGATATCTTTTTGCTCCTCTGATTTAACAGCTTCTAAGCCAGTGTTTCCTGGCTTCCTATCCTTGTGGCCTACTATGAGAGCCATCTAGGATGTTGCAATGCATCAGCCAGGAGAAGGGTGTCTATAGTCAGAGTATAACACAAAAAATAGCATCTGTGGTGGAGGGAAGACTAGGTGTTGGATTATAATTAAGCTCTTGCTGCAAAGCTGGGAACCATGGAAATGGACTGCCATTGTGAAATGGACATGGGATAATTTAGGAGACAACAAGGATCTGAGTAGCTCTCACCTGTAATCCTAGCTACTCAGGATGCTGTGATCTGAGTACTGAGGTTCAGAGACAACCTAGGCACAAATATCAGATAGTTTCTTTCTTCCAATTAACTAGCAAAAAGATGGAACTAGAGCTGTGGCTGAAGTACTAGCCATAAGAAAAAGCTAAGGGTCAGCACTGAGGCCTTTTGTTCAAACCACAATGCTAGCATGAAAAAAATGAGAAAGACAGAAGAAGGGAAATTACAAGAGAAATTACAAGGGAAATTACAAGAAACTTACCTTGAAGAATTAGACCTCTAATTATCTTTCTTTTTATTAACAAGTATTAGTTGCACAAGAAGGAGGTTGTGAAGTTCCCATACATGGATACAATGTATCACAGTCATACCCCCTCCATCACCTACCCAGTCTTATTTCCAGTTAACACTAAAAAGCCAGAAGCAGTGAGGTAGCTCAAGTGGAAGAGTCCCAACCTTGAGCAAAAAACTGAAGGGACATTACCAGGTCCTGAGTTGAAGCCCTAGTACAAGGACCACCACCCACAACAAAAATAAAACATTCCATGGGAATGAATGTAGATCCTGTAACATAAAACTACAGAAAATAGTAATGTCTGGCATTGAGCTCCCTTAAATTATAAATAACATGAGGAAACAAAGGTCCAAAGTTTTTTTTTTGAATAGCGTTTTATCTTCTGAGGATAACAGAATAACAAGACATTGTTATTGTCTGTTCTGTCACACTTAGATATAAGTATGGGATACTCTGCAGGAAGAACCTCTGCGCAACTTCTGAGGAAACAGAAGTTGGCTGTTCTTTTAAGGGTGAAGGAAATACTTTGTATCTTGATGGCTGTGAATCTATGGGAAATCATCAACCTATTAAAAAACAGATATAGTTATAGAATTATATCATCTTATAATAAGAAAGGTCATTAAAGGCACTTTAAAACTAAACAAAGAGGGGCTGGGAAGGTGTCTGAATGGTAGAGTGCTTGCCTCACATGCATGAGGCCCTGGGTTCAATTCCTCAGAACCACATAAGCAGAAAAGCAGAAAGTGGTACTGTGGCTCAAGTGGTAGAGCACTAGCCTTGAGCTGAAAAGCTGAGGGACAGCTCCCAGGCCTTTTGTTCGGGCCCCATGGCTGACAAAATACATACATACATACATACATAAGAATAAGAACTTTAAAAGAGTTAATAGAAATTGAATATAACTTAAATAGCAATCTACAAATTTATACTGTTAAATTCATTGAGTACTTAAATAAATGGGGAAATTCAATTCTTTCCCATAATAGATTGTTAACTGAAGAATACAAATTGAGTGAGGGAATATTGTGTATATGCCTATTACATATCATCTAATAGAAATGCCATGTAAGCCAGAACACATAAGCCTCCCACAGGACATAGTGTTGTCTGAAAATGAACTCATGGAAAAATGGTACAAAACCTCGTTCAGAAGTCATACTAAAATTTTTCTGTGTATATGCTGATCCTGGGGTTAGAACTAAGGGCTTGGGTGCTGTCTTTGAGCTAATTTTGCTCAAGTCTAGTGCTGTACCACTTGAGTCACAGCACCACTTCCAGGAGTGTTTTAGTAGGTTTTGGAGATGAGTCTCATGGACTTTCTTTCATGGGCTGGCTTCAAACATTGGTCCTCAGATCTCCACCTCCTGAGCAGCTAAGGTTATAGGCATGATCCAGCAGTGCTGGGTTCCAAACTGACAATTTTCTCTCAAGAAATATCACTTCACACTGAAATAGTGAATCCAAATAGCTCATAATGGAACAAGGAATAATATTTCAGGAGCAACCCATAGTGCATCTATTCGCATATACTGTGACAGATATCAAATGTTCCCAAATCAAATCTACCCTAACAATTTTTTTTATCATGGATCCTTCTTAAAGCAATTTCAGCAGGTTTTGTTAGTTTGTTTTGTGCTAATTCTAGGTCTTGAACTCGGGGCCTGAGTACCGTACCTATGCTTCTTTTGCTTAATCATAGCATGCTACCACATGAGCTACAACCCATTTCCTTTCTTTTGGTAGTATTATTGGAGATAAGACACTGATTTTTCGTGCTTTCAACCTCCTGAGTAGATAGGATTAAAGTTGTGAGCCACTTTCCCCCACCTTCATTGTTTACTTTTGTATGTGCACATAAAGTACTTCGACCACATTTGTCCATTTGCCCTTCCCCTCACATTGCTACCCCCACCAAAAACCTTATAATAGCTTTCTTAATCCCTTGATTAAAGTAAACCAAGCAGAGACAATTAAAAATGATATGCTACTTCTTAGGTTGCCTTGATCTTAGCAGAGTATCACTTCAAGTTAAAAACTGATTAACAAAAATTAAAGAAAAACATCGAGGAGACTCAAATTAAAATTGAGCATAGTAAATCCTAATCTGCAAGTTTCAGTTCTCCAAGTAAAAGGAAAGCAGAAACTGTTGTTGGGAGTTCCAGGTAACCAGTGAGGCTTGATAGTCAAATGTGATGTGTGATCCTGAAGTCTGAGGGGAGTATGAGCAGTAGTAATGTATAAGTGTTTAAAATCCCTGACTTCAATGGTTATGCTGGGGTGAAGTTGAGAATGTCCTTGTTCAAGGGTATTGGGTATCATCATATTTATGACTTAATGAAATCCTGTAACATCATGATGCCTCTTCCTAAAAATTCATTGAGTAATCCTAGCTACTCAGAAGGCTGAGATCTGAGCATCATGGTTCAGTTATTTCCAATTAATCACCAAAAAGCTGGAAGTGGAGCTGCAGCTCAAGTGGAAAATCACTAACCTTGAGGGAAAAAAGCAAACAAGAACAGATTCTAAGCCCTGAGTTCAAGCCCTAGGAGTGGGGGTGGGGGGAGTTTGATTGAGAAGGAAGACAAAAGATGGTCAAAACCAAGAGTAAAGTAGTTCATAAAAGTTCAGAGATTACAACCTAGAATGCCTTTAACCAAGGATGCTTGTCTTAGTTGGGTTTTTCTTATTGTGATTTTTATAGGCAAACAGCATTGAATTGGAGAAAAAATAGCTTTCTCAACTTAAACCAAATGTCAAAAAGAAGAAAAAGCCTATCTTGCACAAGCCTATAAGGCAGGAGTTACTTGAGGGGAATGAAGAAAGCCTAAAGAAGAGCTCAGCACCCACATAGAATGGTGTGTCAGACCAGGAAGGCAAAGAGGAGGACCAGGAGCCAGAATCATCATGTGGCCTCAATTCTGTGGATATGTGCAAAGACATGTGTTCACTCACTAACTCTTAGGATTTTGTCATGGCTAGGACACTAAACTCACTCCCTACTCAAATTTTCCCTTTCATCTGCTTGATCTCCAAACTTCTTAACTTGGGTGGCATTTTCTGTGCTTTTGAAAATTTTATTATTTCTCAAAAACAGATAACCTTTGAAGTGTTAAAAGGACATCTGGGTGAATGAAGTGGAAATATTCAAGTTTTGTTAAAAAAATGAATGAACTGGGGCAGTTGGAAGACCATGGGAAGAGGTGTAATAAGAATAATCTCTTCCATGAGAAAAGTCTTAGCAGTTTTACATCTTCAGCTCCATCTATAAGAAACCATTGTTCCTTATAAATGATGGTCTTGGGAATTGCCACTCCAGTGGAAACTTCCAAGTCTCACTATCTTTCCTAGAGCTCATTCCTGTTTTTTTGTCTTCTTAAAGAAGACAAATAATGCTTAGAAAGAATTATGACAGTTATTAGGGTCTTACAGTCAGTTAAGCTAGAGTACAAGATCTTAGATTTCTCACAGAACAATCCATCACTACTTTTCCACAATGAATCCAAGTTCAAGAGAAAAAAAACCTGTTATTTAGTAAAATAGCACTTTTATATGTTTACAGTATCTGGTGATAATGACTTGAAATGAATGAATAAATATAGCAGACAACATAAAGAGACTGTAAATTATTTATACTTAATCTAAAAGAGAGAAAGAAAGTAGATTTTTTCTGTGGTGATCCTTGGGTTGGGACTCAGCCCTGTGCTTTCCAGGCAAGTTCTGTACCTTCTAGAATCACACCTCTTGCCCTATGTTGAAGTGAGAAAATTGAAGTGGCAAAAAGGCCTGGTTTGAAGGCATTTCTGATCCTCTATCCTAAATGGTGGCTGTTGGACCTGTAACTTGGATAAATAAAGCTTTATATATTTTAGGTTTATCAAAATGCTACTATTTCACCATATGGCTGCCCAAGATATACTTCATTGTTTTGATCAGCAGATGGTGTTTTTTTTCTGTTTGTTTCCTTTAAGATTGTGACTCTATATCAAACACAACTAACATTCTCTATTAGTGGAGTTATTATTTGTATAATTAAATTTGCAATTGCCACTTGATGATCCAAATATTAAGTACCATGTCCCCTGAGCAAAGTTTAGATTCTCTGATATAAAGTTGAAGAGCCTACAAGTTTAAATTTTTCTTTAATATAATAAGTAACAGACTATTTTCCAAAATCTACTTGGTATGGCGAACTTAAATTGCTAGACCTGGTAACACTTTTCATTGTAGGAACAACTAGCTTTTCTACATAGCTCTTACCCTATACCCTGATGCCCTACTCTGCTTTGTTAGCCTTGTCCAATACTTTGGGATATAGTCCTTTGGTTTATTTTTATCATTCTAAATCAAGTCTCTATCATCATAGATATGTCAGAATTGGCATGTTGGTCTAAATATCTGGGAATACATCTATTTCTTCCACTGTTCTCCCCACAGACATCTTTAGGTAGAAAAATGTTTTTTCCTGCTCTTGGCCTTAGCGCCATCTTCCTAGAAAAACCTGCGCCATGAGAGCCAAGTAGAGGAAGAAGCAAATGCGCAGGCTGAAGCGCAAAAGAAGAAAGATGAAGCAGAGGTCCAAGTAAGCCAGCTTGTGCACCCATCGAGGCCAGAGGAGCAGGAGGAATAAGGAATGCCATAGGCTGGGACGCTGAGATGTTGGACTGCATGCTGCTGTGATTTCCCAGTGGATCCAGAACTTTCATTGCCAAGATCATCTCTGAAAGACACACCTTGCTCATAACCAAGCATCCCCTGATGGTCCTGTGCCCCGGACCTGTGACATTCTGGACTAGTTCTGTTCATAGTTGTGGCTGAGTGTGACATGTGTACAATAAACCATCTCTTTTGCTGTTGCAAAAAAAAAGAAAAGAAAAATGTTGTATCCTTATTGAAAATGCACTCATTTCAAATATTTTGTGGAAGTTTTTTTTGTTTCTTGTTTTTTGTTTTTTGGATTTTGTTTTTTGTTTTGTCAGTCATGGGACTTTAACTCTGGGCCTAGGCACTCTCGCTCGTTCTTCAGCTCAAGGCTAGCACTCTACCACTTGAGCCACAGTACCACTTCCGGTTTTCTGAGTAGTTTATTGAGATAAGAGTCTCAGGGACTTTCCTGCCTGGGCTGGCTTTGAACCATGATCCTCAGATCTCAACCTTCTGAGTAGCTAGGATTGCAGGCTTGAGCCACCAGTACCTGGCTGGAAGATTTTTATATGTGGATTTATGGAAGGGTGTATTTGTTTTCTACTTTTCAAACCATTATTTAATGACCATTATTTTGGTATTGTGCAATTTTATTATTTTAATTTGGGGCATTGCTTTATTTTGTTTTGTTTTTGCCCATAATGGTATTTGAACTCAGGGTCTCATACTCACCTTACTTGAACCACTGCTCAAGTCCAGCTCTTTGCTTGTTGAAGATGGAGTTGCAGACTTTTCTGCCTGGCCTGGCTTTGAATCACCATTCTCCAGATCTTAGCCTCTTAATTGAATTTTATGTGTTCAATTGTATGGAATGTAAGCCAGGCATGGGAAACTCACAACTATAATTCTAGCTACTCAGGAGACTGAGATGTGAAGCCAATCCCAAACATAAAAGTTCGCAAGTCTCTCAACTCTAACACACTTCTCAGAAAAGGCTAGAAGTGGTGCCATGGCTCAGGTGGTAGACTGCTAGCTTCGAGCAGAAGAAGCTCAACGACAGCACCTAATCCCTGAGTTCAAGCCTCTGCCTGTTGGGGTGGGGGGCAGAAGAGTAGGTTTCAAACAGTCAATTGGAAACTCTTCTTCCCAACATTTCATGACCAGTCTTCCCTCTCCTCCTTCATAAAGGCCACAGTATTACAGGTTTTCTACCAGAGGCATAGAAACTGGTAATATTAAGTGCTTTTTGTTTTACATTCAATTCACTTTGGAACTTTAAAAAACTTCTATAACATATAATAAAGATTTATACTACTGAAATTAACTGATTTTTTGAAAACCATAGAAAAAAATCTTTGTCAAGGGTCCTAGTGAATACTAAGGAACATTCTTTATTGGGAAATTTTTACTTGGTTGCTTGTGTGTTGCATCATTTAAACACATGTGGAATTTGGGGGTTTTCAACATTTTACCATCAAATCTTCAACAAACTACGTTGCCTCATTGGATTTTGCTTCAAAAGTAATAAAATATTTTGACTTGTTTTTGGGTTCGTCTTTTGGGGATTTTGGCTTTTGGAGTGCTAGTGGGCCAGTATGTAGGTTTGAACGGAGGTCTGGTATCTTGCTTAGATTATTTTGCTCAATGAAGTCACTGTGCCATTTAAGTCACATTTCCACTTCTGGCTTTTTGCTACTTAATTGAAATAAGAATCTTGAGGATTTGTTTTCTTGGGTTGGCATCAAACTGGGATCTTCAGATCCTACCTTCATGAGCAGCTGAAATTACAAGTATGAGCCAAACCCTGGATATATTGTACTACCTACAAAACCAAAAGATGGACAAAATTCTGAAGCAAGTGTGTATGATATGTATTTTACATAATTATATAGAAAAATATAACCATGTAAGTGTGTGTGTGTGTGTGTGTGTGTGTGTGTATGTGTGTGTGATTTTAAATGTGTAGAGGGAAATGAAGATGTATTGAGGAAAGATTTCACCTAGGGTTTTTCACAGACTGGGCTACAATACAGTCACCATCCCATCCATCTGCATCCTTCCCTAAAATATGTACATCCTGTGGTGGTATCATGGTTATTTTTTGTGTGTGAGAGCCACTACTGGGGCTTGGATTCAGGGCCTGGATGGTGTCCCTTAACTTTTGTTGTTGTTGCAAGGCTGGTAGTCTGCCTTTTGAACCATAGCTCAGCTTTCTGTCTTTTGCTGGTTAATTGGAGGTAAGTGTCTTTTTGCATGGGTTTGCTTTGAACTGGGATCCTAAGATCTCAGCCTTCTGAGTAGCTAGGATTACAGGCCTGAGCCTCCACTGTCTAGCTTTGCATTATTACTTTTACAACCTACATACTCATACACATCTCTTGCATCCAAAAATCTGACAGTTCAGGCTAACTGACAAGATGTGAGGAAAGATGGCTGAGTGGATAAGTTTCCAAATGGGCATCTAGCCATATTAATATCATTTTGGTAGGTAACTTACCCTCTAGTAAGTACATATTTCCTCTTTCAATCTTTCTTTAGAAGTCAGTGAAATATTTTTGATATATCTTTCAAATATTATCTCCCAAACAGGAGATAATATTTTAATATATTTGACAATATTTCAGATGGGAGGCCTTGGTTGTCTGGAGCTCTGTGGGAAGAAGGCATCCAGCTGGGCTGTGGGCACAGAGCTGATGTTTCCTATCTGCTGGTTGCAGAAAAAAAGGTTTTCTTCCTGGGCAGGCTTTGAATCCAGACCCTCTGCTTTCAGGCTTCTGAGGATTACAAGCATAAAGCACCACCAACTGGCTCATTTTAGAAGCCTTAGTTGCTTTTCATTCATCCCTTTTTTCCTGCAAGGTTGATCTAGGCAGCCTGGTTGTACCTCATAATAAAGTGATTTTTATAATACTTTGCCTCTGCCATTTCTGAAACTTATTTCCTCAGTACTGGGTATATGAAGTTGATCTAAACCCAGTAGCATTTTCCTTCTGAGATGTTAGGTAGCTTATTTAAATCATTTATCCTTTGCTTTGGCAAAGCAATCAAGATGTTTCTGTAAAACCCTATTTCATGAGAGTATTATAGTCAGAAATTATCATATGCACACTTCAGTATAGTCTCTGCTTTATTTATTTATTAATTTTTTATTTATTTATTTATTTATTTTGGTCAGTCGTGGGGCTTGAACTCTGGGCCTAAGCCTTTCCTTCAGCTCTTCAGCTCAAGGCTAGTGCTCCACCACTTGAGATACAGCACCACTTCCAGTTTTCTGATGGTTAATTGGAGATAGTTTCACGGAGTTTCCTGCCCAGACTGGTTTTAAATCATGATCCTCTGCAGAGCACATGGGCAGCAAAGATGGTGCTGAGAGGGAGTTGAGTGGGCAGAGCCCAATTTACTGTAGAGCGCATGGGCAGCAAAGATGGTGCTGAGAGGGAGTTGAGTGGGCAGAGCCCAATTTGCCTTCTGATCAGTGCCTAACCAACCCGTGAAGGCTTAGGTGCATGATAGGGTGTGACCTTGACAGTGATTCGTTCCTTTTCCTCTCTTGCCATGCCACCCACCCTTTTTGGCTTTAAAAAGGGCTGCTCTCTGTTAATAAATGAGTTTTCTACCTGCTGGATTTGGCTCCCTGCTGTGTCTGATTGTCTCCCGGGCTGAGGGAGGCTGGGGAACAGGAGAGTGCCGCACTTACCTTTCCTCAGACCCCGTCCATCTTTCGTGGGATGGATGAAGATCCAGCAATCCTCAGATCTCAGCCTCCTGAGTAGCTAGGATTACAGGCGTGAGCCACCAGTGCCCAGCAGTCTCTGCTTTTATAAACTTATGAGATTGGGTGGAAGAATGATGATTGTTGAATTAATTTAGTAACTATTCTATAGATTTTAATCCTTAAGGCTTATTAACTCAAAAAGGGATTAAATACATTCAGAATAGTGGAATGTGGCTACTACTGATTTGATTATGTGGACAAATGATCAGATTTCTTATGATTACTAAAAGGATTTCTTCAAATTTCCAGTGGTAGGCTGCTGTGCTAACTGGGAGGAGACAGTGGTGATGCTGGAGCTCTGAAAACTGGCTATGAAGCAGAATTTCAGGGGAGAGCATTTGCTAAGGATATAATTCCCAAGGCTCATACCAAATATATTGAACTAGATTGCCCAATGATGAACAACGGGGCACATTTTGTTTGTTGGTTTGTCTTGTGAAGATTTGAATTTGGGGCCTGGGTACTGTCCCTTAGTTTTTTTGCTCTAGGCTAATGTTCTACCTCTTGAACCACAGCATCACTTCCAGATTTTTGGAGGTTAATTGAAGGTCAGTCTTACAAAATTTCCTCTTTGAGCTTGCTTCAAACCTCATCCTTAGATATTGGTAGTTAGGATTCCAGGTATGAGCCACCAGTACCCGGCTAGCATCACATTTTAAAAGTATTCTCTAGGTTAGTCTGGTTACAATTTGAGAACATTGGTTCCAGTGGGTCATGTCAGATTTAGAGTAAAATCAGAACTTTTCTTTCTGTAACAAGTAGCACATAATATCTAATTTATTCCTGTCTTCATCTCTGATCTCTTTCTTCTTCATTGTATCAGTCCTTCCTTGTTCCATGAACCTCAGCATGTCAGTGCTATCTTCCTTTTCTTAAACAAGTCAGGTCCATTCCCACCATTGGGGATGTGCTTGCTGTTCTTGCTGCCTGGAACATCTGCTCCTAGAAAATTGCATGGATGATGGCCCTGCTTTCAGATCAAATGTCCCTTCCTCAGGGATGTCTCTTCCTATCCCCACTGTGAAGTTGTTCCCACAATACCACCAATGTCATGCCTCTGATTTATAGAAATTATGATTTCTGGTTTTCTTCTCAGCATGAAATAGGCATGGAGGCAGCCACAATCACTTCTCTTTCTCCAACCCCTGAAATAGTGCCTGGTCTTTAGTGCTCAGGAGCCTTAGCATGGGAATGAGCCTGTCCTAGCTCAAGTAATCCTAGCTACCAGTCAAGACAGCTCATCAAGCGGTAGCCTGGTGTCTAGCAGTCATTTCCTCTCATCCTTTGTGCCTCTCTGTGTAGCTGAGTCCACCTCAGGGCCAGATCAGTGCCTGAAACCTATCTGCTGCCATGGCAAAAGTATCTGTGACGTCGTAGAAGTTATGGCCATAGTTTTGTGAAGCTGTGAGGACACCCACCTCCACACAAGGTCACCCAGACAGGGATCTCCCATGCCCAGGAGTACATTCAAAAGTTCAGCAACCAAACCATCCCTCACCCCCCGATGCACTCAGTGTGTTTCCATTTCGTTAAAAAAAATAAAAAAAATTCCAACATGCCTTTGATGATTTGTCACAGAATTATTGAAACGTACTATATAATTTTATGTAAGTATTTGTAAGACTTTGTCCATCTCTGGAGCCATTGGCATATTTATATGTGTTTGCAGCTTGGGAATAAAAATAAGCTTTAATTCAGCATAGTCAGAGACTATAGTTCAGAAGGCTCTTTTGAGACCCTTTTGGAGGGAATGCTAACTTTTCATCTACAGGTGGCCATCTTGGTACAGGAATTGAGTAGATTGTCATAGGATAAGAAGCTTGTCCTAATTTCTACTGATTTTCCTCTGGGGTCAGGGAGGGTGATCCCATGGCATATGTGTCTTTGCTATACTGGAGGGGCCCAGACTTCCTCTCAAAGTCTAATGCCATGATGGTAAAAGAGGCTAAAACTCAGAACCCACCTTCCTATACAACTAGGATTATAGGCCTGAACCTTGTACACTCAACTCATAGCCTTTTTTGGTACATAGTGTAGTCAACTTAATTATATTCACTTCATAGATAGATATACAAATGTATATGCACATGTATTTATTCATCTATTTATAAACAGTGTTATATCTACAAATATATATTTATATAATTATAATCAAAGTTATATGACCACTTTCCCCAATAATGTTTTACACTGTTTTGTGAAAAAATACCCTTGAGACTAAAAATGTTAAATGCTCTCATAGTTTGAAAAAAAATTCAATCTTATGTAATATATTACATATAATATAGTGTAAAGAATATAACATGCATTTACATATAACTAATTTAATTATGGATATCCTTCCTGATTAATTACGGAACCAATTAGACAACAATAATTGTCTAAATCTAAATATAATACTGTTGTCAGGAAATACATTATTATAATAAGGCTTGCAAAATTCACATTGGTGAGTTACAAAGCCTCAATAATTAAAATTTATAACTAGGACGATAGAAACAAAATAATAGAAAAATGAAGAATGGGAGCTTGTGGGAAGAAAAAAAAACCTCAACAACCCAAACCTCCACAACCCATGCCTTTTTTCCCCCAAATTTTTAGAGACTTAATATGTTGGAATCAACACTTACAGGCACTATCCAAACAGAAAACAATCACTAATTTAGAATTCAGCTATTCTAGTCTCAATCAATGCCTTCTGTCAGATATGCAAGTATTCATCAGCAATCTCCCTTTTTTTAAAAAAAAATTCATGGGGGCTGGGAAGGTGGCTCAGTGGTAGAGCATTTGCCTTGCATGCTCAAGGCCCTGGGTTTGATTCCTCAGTACCACATAAGCAAAAAGAAAAAAGCCAGAAGTGGGAGCTGTGGCTCAAGTGGTAGAGTGCTAGCCTTGAGCTGAAGAGCTGAGGGACAGCACCCAGGCCCAGAGTGCAGGCCCCACAACCGGACCCCAAAAAAAAATTCATGAGTATATGAGTCTTCTCCATTAACAATTTGATATACCAGAATTTGTTCAGAGTAGGCACTTGTAGCTCACACCTGTACTCCTAGCTACTCAAGACTGACATGGAAGGAAAACATTTGGCTTGCCATTCTTTAATGACAGAAGGAAAGCTCAGATGTGTTTAGTATGTAAACACATCATTCGTTAGTTAGTAACACATAGATAGTTCGTTACTCAGAAGCATAATAAAGAAATGGAAAGGAAGAAAAGGGGCAGAAATACATGTATATGTTACATTGGGTAGGTGTGTGTACATATGTCTGTCTATATGTACATAGGCATACATATCCTTTAAAATGTGTATTGTATTGAATATTCGCAATTTAATCCCCCTTTCTATCCTCTCCCTGCCCTGTACCTGCCATTACCTCTAATTTCACTGTTAGTTCCCTACTTTTGTCCATCTAGAGTCTGTCCAACCACTTTTCTGGTGGACCTTGACATCGGTCATTCATTTTCCTAAATTTTACAGATATGGCATACAATGTAACTATTTTAGAAATGATAGTGAGGGACAACTTCAAAAAATCAATTTAATGTATGCTGGAGACTCATACCTGTAATCTAAGTTCTGAGGAGTCTAGGATTCAAAGTCAGCCAGGGCAGAAAAGCCTATATAACTCCATCATATTCACTTAATCACTTAAAAAACAGGAAATGGAGCCATAGCCAAATTGTAGAGAGCCAATCTTCTGTAAAAAAAATGTGTAAACCTAAGAAGAATTTTATAAGAAAAGCAATATGCTGACCTCTACAATTATGGAGTTGGAAGCATTTTGTGAGCATCCAAGACTTGAGTTCTAATCCCAGTACCAGAGTAACAACAGCAACAAAAACCATTTTTTATTACCAAAATAGTCCTGACAATTAATAACCTAAGTTGGTAATGTGTATTTAGTCCAGATGCTGCTTATCCAGACTCAAGGGTAAACAGACTGAATTAGGAAAATTGAGACAGAACTGGAGCTAAGGAAATAATACAAAAATAAAGGACTAAAATCTGAAATTAAAATTTAAATAAAATTATAGCAGTTTGAACAAGAAAAAGATATTTCTATAAATAACGGGGTTTTGTGTTTTCTTCTGGCCAAGGACTTGTACTCAATGCCTGTGTGCCATCCATTAGCTTTTTTGCTCAAGACAAGCACTCTAGTGATTAAACCACAGCTCCACTTCCAGCTTTTTTTTGGGATGGTTAGAGCAGATTATTTCTGCCCAGGCTGGCTTTCAATTGTAATCTTCAGATCTCATCCTCGTATCTACGACTGCAGGTGTGAACCACAAGAAGCTGGCTGGAATAATAAAAGATACAGTTTTAGAAGAGTTGGAAGACTAAGCCGAGTGATCAGGTATGCTGAAGCCAACAAGCTAGCGGCTAGAAGTGTGTAATATTTTTATTATTTGTTCTGATGTAGGAGAAATTATCTTCAGATTGTTTTGATCCTGGACAAAAACACTGTGGAAAAAATATCCAATGATGTAAGGAATTTTGTGTTCTCAATTTGGGAATCACTGAAAGAGAGAAAAAAAAATAATAAGCTGTCTTGGCATAGAGCTCAGAAGTTTAAGTTGACTAGGCAAGTATTCTATTACTTGACCCCTGCCCTAGGCAGTTGGTTTTCAGTTAATTTTCAGATGAGGTGTTCAGTTTTTGCCCTGGGATGGCATTCAGATTTGCCTTTCCAGAAGCTGTGGTTGATTATAAGTATGCAGCTCTACTACCAGATTTACAAACCAAAAGTTATATAAATGGAACAGTTGTGGAAACAGAAGTAGAAATGTAGAAGTCCTGTAAAACTTTGTGTTCCTTGGAAATGGAGCTATAGATGACGGAGAGCTAATATGTTATAGAAATCTTGCCCATGTAATTGTAACCCCTCTGTAGAGTATTTTCACAATAAATTAAAAAAAAAAGAAATTTGAATCTCTGGACTCAGAGCCTATAGCACAATTGAACAGTACTTTAGTAGGTCATAAATGTCTGATTTCTACTCCCAAAATGACATTAAATACCACCCAGGATATTAAATTTCCTCAAACTGGCAAAATTCTTTGCTTGTCACATTTAAGTCAGGCTTCAAAACTTTGCTAGGACCTAGTTATGTGATTTTGTAGAAGCTCGGATTTTTCCAAATATTGCTGGCTGGGCACTGGAGGGTCACACCTGTAAGGTGTTACCTGAAGGTCAGATCTGAAGACAATGGTACAAAGCCAGTCCAAGCAGGAAAAACTGTAAGATTCTTATCTCCAATCAACCAGCAGAAAACTGGAAGTGGAGCAGTGACTCAAAATGACAGAGCATTAGCCTTGAGCAAAAAGAGCTCAGAGACCATGACCAGGCCTGAAGTTCCAGTCCCATAAGGAAAGACAGATCCCTGATAACTTGGTATAGAAAGTGTATCTGCATATCTGAGAAGTTTTTCCTAATCTTCCACACTTCACCACAATGGTACCACATCATCCTTATCCACATTTGACTAAGAACCTATTTTGTGCTTTATAATTCATTCCATATGCTTCTGTAGAACACCAATAGCTACACAGCCACTCACTAATGCTTTATTCTACATTTAGGCCAATAATGTCTCCACACCATGTACTAGGTCAGCTATATAACTTTTATAGAAATATCATTATATTTGTTTTAAGTCATGCAAATGTAGAGTACTCACAACTAAACCAGTTGCATAAAGAAGTTACAAAACACTCCTGGGTTCTTTCAGAAAAATTCTGTACCACTATAGCAAATATATTTCAGTGGTCCTCATCTTCAGCCTCTTTTCTACAGATAATATTGTAGAACAAAAGACAGAACAATAAAACTCTGAACATACAATGACTTGAATCTCATGTAAGCAAAAAGGAATATTCCCTATCTTTATACATATTGAAAAAATCATTAAGCCATTGAAAAATATGTATACATTGCATAATTTCTTTTGTGTGTTGGCACTGGGGCTTCAAGTGCCTTAGCACTATCCCTGAACACAAAAGTGCGCAAGGCTAGTACTCTACCAGTTGAGCCAAAGATCACTTGTCCTCAATTGAGACACATGTGATTAGCATTTCAGGATGTTTTCTGAAAAAGAGTTTCACAAAGTTAAAGTTTCAATAATGGCTTATTTTAGTATCCAGGTTGAAGCAGGTAGAGATAGGAAAAAAAGAAACATTTCCTGATCCCCATAATGAAAAGTGAAAAGACTCAACATAGCAACTGTTGTTGACAGGCTTCTTTGTTGTCATGCAGGTACTGGGTAATGAACTTCAAATTCTCACTTCCTTTCTGTTCTTGGCTGTTGCTCTCCATTTGAGCCAGGCCCCAGTTCCTGCTTTGTGTTGATTAGAGATATTATGACTTTTTATTATTAGAGCAATGAGTAACTAAATTTCTACATTTTACCTGTTTGAGGAAATTAATGGACAAGAACTAGTGTGTGAGGGAAAACACTTTCTTTTCTCAATTTGCTACCCGGATCGAATGTGTAAGTCTGGCCTTTGTGCTTAGATATATAGTTTCCCCTTTTTCTATATATCTATATTTCCTTTGTTTAGAACTGTCATTGCCAGAATTTCATGTCTTTGATTTATCTTCCTTTTGTGCCAGTAGTGAAATTTGAACTCAGGGCTTTGAGCTCTTGCGTATTTTATTCAATGTTTATAATACAACTTGAGCAACAACACCTATAGTTCCTGAATTTGCTGGCTCATTGGATAAGAGTCTTTCAGATTTGTGTGCAGATGCTGCTTTGAACCTCCATTCTTACAATAGGGTACTCGATGCTAGAATTATTGGGATGGGCATACCTTGCATGTTTTTTTTTTTAATTTTTTTTTTTGGTCGTGGGGCTTGAACTCTAGGCTTGGGCACTGTCCCTATGCTCTTCAGCTCAAGGCAAGCACTCTACCGCTTGAGCCACAGCGCTACTTCCAGCCTCGCATGTTTTTGTCCATTTATGCAAGCCTTCTTTCTTCTATTGATGATGACTTTTACTTTCCAGTATACATATTTCCATTGTATTTTGACAAATATTTTCTCCTCAAAGTAGATTTTTGACATTATTGCAGTTGAAATTTTCTTCCATATTTTCACACAGCAAATGGATATGTATACATACTTGAAGTCACTGTTGGAAGAGAGTCCCACATACTACTACAATTACTCTGGCATTTGTCCAATTGACAGAATACCTTTCTAGGGCATCTGTTCTGGTATTTTCTAGATTTTTTGTAGCCACCTTATCACCCCATCCAGACATGGGCAAGATTCCTTGCCACCCCCTGTGCATTTAACCCATAGGTTCTCTTGTACAGCTCTAGGTCACTCTGTATACAGACTTGAAGTCACTGTTGGAAGAGAGTCCCACATA
>NW_012267476.1:774913-783285 GCF_000151885.1 Dipodomys ordii
AGTGCTCTACCACTGAGCCACCTTCCCAGCCCTTCCTAGATTTTTTGTAGCCACCTTATCACCCCATCCAGACATGGGCAAGATTCCTTGCCACCCCCTGTGCATTTAACCCATAGGTTCTCTTGTACAGCTCTAGGTCACTCTGTGTTTTCCCCCACTCAGGACACATGTGTGTGGTGCTTCAGATTGTAGGTTGACAAATACATCTTTAGCACTCATAAATTGTAGAACATAACATAAATATTGACATTTTAATAAAGTTAGAAGAATAAATAGAATGAACATTTTGCAACAATCAGGACAAAAAGAATAGAGATTTTCCCAGGGAGAGGGAAAGGAATCTCTAAGTCTAGATTGTCCTCTAAGTTGCCTTCAGGGAGAAATTTTATCTCAGAGTCCTCAAAAGGATCTATCTGCTCATTAAAGATAAGATTTTCTTCCTGGGTTGAGGGAGGGGCAGATTCTAATTTCAACTGGTGATTGGTTGTTTTCCTGCAGCAAGACAGATTTGTCTGCATATTATGTGAGGACAGATTCACTGACCTCACTGAATCTAGTTTTTGGACCTCACTTATTGACTCTCCTGAACATAGACTGGGGGCATTTTCCATTAGCCCCATGGGTAATACTTTATCCTGCACAACAAAACAAGTGCTGATTTGACTAGTTTGGAGCCAACCTAGGTGGATTCTAAATGTCAATAGAAGACATTCTGGATCATGATCTTCCTTGGTGGTTCATGCAGGTACACCTGCATCACATGTGGGGTTCAGAACCACTGGACTGTGCACAGGACTCAAAACCTGTTTGGGCTTTGCTACAAATGGAACAAACCCCTCTATGTTCACATGCTTTCTGGAGTGCAGGGATGGCTCCAGTTCTCCATTGGTCACCATCACCAACATCACTAATAGATGCCTTATCTGGAGTTCAGGAGAAGCTGCTCTATAGTAATGCTAACCTGAGAATGGAAATAGGCACAGGATTTTAGAGTGGACTCTAGAAGTTAAGGTGCAACTAAACTTCCATGAGGATCTAATGCGGGATGTGTAGAGTTTGAACATGGACTGAACACTGATGAGTGGCTATGTATTTTCAAAAAGAAAAATTACCTGGCAAAGAATATCCATAAAAGAACATTTTGCCAGGCTGGGTAGTACTAGGGGCTCTTGGCCATTCAGGCCCATCCCTAGACACCCAGGTTCCATCCCTACTCACAGGCTCTGAGGCATCTAAACAAGGACTTCTTCCTCTTTTTCTTGGACTCACTGGTCACACACTCCTCCAGCTTGTCAAGAAGAATATGTAAAGGGAAGACCAGTCCGAAGAGGGCAAGTTGCATTTGACATACTGTGTAAGTTCTTTCAGGGTGTCATGGTTCTTACGCTCATAGAAGTCATCATTGTAGAAGTCCATCTACACAGTGAAGATGAAACAAATGATGCTGTGGGCAGATTGGTGACAAGGAAAGTGAGAGCCTGACCTCCCAATCCTGAGCCTTCTACCACAACCCCTTTCTGCCAGGACTCATGCTGTAGCTGTCCATCATATATGCAGACTTGCATGTGGAGAAAGGGAGGAGACTCCTGGGAGCAGAATGATCATCACAACACACTTCCAGGAGCTTCTGAAAGACAATTCTCCAAAATTCTCCCTGTGATAGGCAGTGAGAACGTTGTTTCCCCACAGGATCTGATTTTCTGCACACAGCTCTCCCTGTCATCCACAAGAATCCACAATTGCAACCACATTCACAACTGTGTCATTGGGCATTCACTGAAGTGCCAAACCTCAACCCTCATAAGTGGTAAGCAAACAAACTTGCACTTTGGTTCAGAAGCCTCAAAGATACACAGTTTTCAGGAACAGAACTTCTCTTTGTACCAACATCCACTCACTGGTTCACTTGTTCATCTTCCTCCCAGTTATGGTGAAGGGATGTGTACCAATAGGAAGAGAGAAGGAAGTCAACTCTATGGTTCTCCTTTTCTGAACTAACAGGACACCTATGGGACTGGCTAAGTCCTACATGGTAGTATAAAAGTGACAGAGAAACAGATGAGATATGTCTCAACAATTCTGTGAAAATTCTGTGAAGAGGCTTGTATGCATCTGTCCAAAGTAAATGCCTGTAATCCTAGCTAATCAGGAGGCTGAGATCTGCGGATCACAGTTGGAAGCCAGTCTAGTCAGTAAAACTCTAAAGCCACTCATCTTCAATTAATCAGCAAAAGGACAGAATTGGACCTGTGGCTCAAAGGGTAGAGTGCTAGCACTGAGCATCAAAAGGACAGCACTAAGGCCTTGAATTCGAGTTCAAGTTGCAGCCTTTCCTCTACCTACATTACTTCACAGGCCTGCAAGATGGCTACTGAAACCTTATTTATTAATGGGAAATGTGATTTCCTAGGGCCTCACTTAGGTGAGGGTCGTTGTTACTGGCTCATGCCTGTAATCCTAGCCTCTCAGTAAGCAAACTGCTGAGGCTCCAGTATCTTCTAAGGAAAATGAAATGTCCTGGTGACCCAGTCCTAAGAAACTAGCCAGGGTGTGCACTTCTTTGTCTTATGCTAACCTCCCATGAGAATACAGGAAGTGGAAAACAGGAAGTGGAACTATGACTCAAAGTGATAGAGTGCTACCCTTGAGCAAAAATGCTCAGGGACATGACCCAGGCCCTGAGTTAAAACCCCATGACTAACAAAAAAAGAGATCACATTTGTAGAAAGTAGCAGAGCCACAACTCAAACACAAGCTGGTTGAGTGCTGGAGTTGAAGTTCTATAATGTTTTGGGGCATATTGTAAGATGTTATTAATAAGAAGATCAAAACCCCACGGAGATAAACCAAAAATCATCAAGTAGTTGCTTACCATTATTGGGTCAACTCCAGCTTTGCCATGGGTGGTGTGCAGTTCCCCAGCAAAAGAGAAGAAAATACACCATAGAGGATTCCACAGCACAAGCAAGAAGCTATGGCTGGCATGTGTGAAGCATGGAGGGCAGAATTTCCATGACTTGAGACAAACATGACACAGGATACATACTACAGGTGGTCAAAGAAGTCCCAAACTTCATTCCCTAAGAAGGTTCTAGGGGGTGATGAGATTGAGCTGCACCTTGAGAGACAGACTACAGCTGTGTATAAAGAGAATACTAAAACCAGGCACCAGTGCTTCACTCTTATAATCCTAGCTACTCAGGAGCTAAGATCTAAGGATCAAGGTTCAAAACCAGCCTGAACAGGAATGCCTATGAGACTCTTATCTCCAATAAACGACTAAATAAAAAAAGCCAGAAGTGCAGCTCAAGTGGTAGAGCACTAGCCTTGCCCCAGAAAGCTCGAGAACAGCACCATGGCCCTAATTTTAAGCCCCAGGATTGGTACAAGAGAAGGAAGAGGAGGAGGAGGAGAAAGAGAAGATTCTAGTAGACTGGAAGGAAATACAAAGTTGAAATTTTCCAGTTATCCACACTGTATATTTGGCCTTTCAAAAACTTAGATTAGCCAGCTAAGATTCAGCAGGAAGCAGGCGGTCAGTCACTGCACTACATGTGTAGACCCTGGAAGAGAAAAGCAGAGATGCTATACCCTGGACTCTCAGAAAAGAGAAAACTCAGAAAGAAATTGGAATCTACCTATCCCCCATCTCTGTAGCAACAAGATGAATGAAAAACCTGGAAAAGGAGTGCATGTGGGACTGTGACCCATACACCACTGTTTCGTTTTGGGCAGAGAAGGTAGGATTCCTGAGGTCTGGACACTCATCCACGAAATGGGACTAAATGTATTTTCCCCCCTAGGGAGATCAAATTAGATAATCCATTTAGAAAGCATTCTAGCCTATAAAACAGAATAATATGAACATTCCCAGGACTGGACAACCTCCTTCTATACAAGTGTATGCGTTCTAATTGGAACCAACCTAAATTAAGCTAAAAGCTGTTTCTTGATCTTTTTTTAATTGTGCATTAATCTTTTTAAAACATTGTGTCAATATGCATGTGTGTGTGTGTGCTCGCGCGCACACACACACACACACACACACACCACACGTGTACGTGCATACTGGAATTATGCTAGAACTCAGGGCTTGGACACTGTCCCTTAGCTTTTGATATTTTAAATTTTTTCTCAATGATGGTGCTCAACCACTTGAGCCACAGCTCTACTTCTAGCTTTTTGTTTGGTTAATTGGAGATAAGTCTCACAGACATTCCTACCTGGGCTGGCTACCACTCTCTTCAGATATCAGCCTCCTGAGTAGCTGGGATTATAGGTGTGAGCCACCAGTTCCCAGTTTTGCACTGGCTCTGGTTTTATCTTCTCTGCTGCACATAAAATTATCTATTATATTTTCATATCTTAGTTCTCCAAGTATTTACAGCCAATAATTACCACCATTTCCCCTCTCCCAACCAAAGTTCTAGACTATTCAAAACGATTTTTTGCCAGCTGCCAGCAGCTCACATCTGTCACTCTAGCTACTCAGGAGGTTGAGTAGTGGTAAGATTGTGGTTCAAAGTCAGCCCAAGCAGGAAAGCCTCTGAGATTCTCATCTCCAATTAACTACCAAGAAAAAAAGGCAGAAATGGAGCTGTGGCTCAAGTGGTAGAGTGCCAGCCTTGAGCAAAAAATAAATCTCAGACACTGCATCCAGGCCCAGAGTTTAAACCCTATGTCTGTCCATGTATGCACATGTGCACACGCATGCACGCACATGCATGCAGGCACACACACACACTCAAGTATTCCATCTCCTTCTGAGGCTCTTCAGGGTTTCACACAAAGACAGAACACCACCTTCTTTCTGACACTTTCTAGAGTTTTCCATATGATGACCAGTAAGAAACACAAGTTCTAAATGTAGCTGTACCTAGAAGCTAGTTGATCCTCCTACCATTCATGCTTCTGAACTACCTTACTTTCGTTCTGTAGCCAATCTAATTCTTACTGGCTAGCTCAACATTCAGCCCACATCCTTGAACAAATAAAGCTTTTTCTGATGAAAGGTAGTGCTCTACCTCTTGAGCTACAGAACCATTTCTGGCAATTTCTGAGTAGTTTATTGGAGATCAGAGTCTCATGGACTTTTCTGCTCTGAACTTTTTTGACTTTTCTATTTTGAACTGCAATCTTCAAATCTCAGCCTCCTGAGTAGCTAAGATTACAGGCATGAACCACTTGTACCTGGCTTCAGTCTTTTTTCTTTGCTCCAGAATTCCTCTCATGTTGATCCTCATGCACTAAAAGATAATTCAATGTTACTGTCAACATGATGGCTTTTAAAATCAAATTTCTCTGCATACAGTCTAGACCCTTCTGTATCACAAGCCACTAACAAGTTATCTGATATCTGATCACAACACAAGGCAGGTGACACTAGTAATATTTAGGAGCATTGTCCTGAGGATTAAAGAAGTAGTAAGGTGAGCACTAGTGGCTTGTGTCTGAAATCCTAGCTATTCAAGAGACTGGGCAAAAATGTCTGCAAAAATCCATCACCAAAATAACCAACAAAAAGCAAGGCTGGAGAAATGGTTCATACAGTAGTGCACCTAGCCATAAGCAGCAAATTCAAACCCAGTTACTGGTTAAAAATAATAATAATTTTTACTTTTCACTGTACACTTGAACCACTCAAATGCATATCCCCAGAGAGCTTATTTTTAAATGGTTTTCCTAGATAATTAATATATAGACAGGGATGAGAAGCTCTGAAGTAATGACCTTGATACTTAAAAGGTTTTTTTTAATACATCATTGTTGTGCTATATTTTTAAATAAGAGTAGATTATCAAAACCAGTTAATCAGTGAGGTCTAGCTTTCACTGTCAACTATGTGTAGTTATTTCATTTATCATAATCCATGAGCTAGCCAGTGTTTGACAGTGTCTTTATATTTCAATTTACATCACTTTCGGTATTTAGCTGTTCTGAGAAACATTATGTATGTAAATATTTTTATAGCCACTCAACTGTTTACCTAGGATAAATTCTGAGATGAGGAAGTACTGGCTTGGAGGGTAATACACTCTTTTAAGACTTTTGAACATGTCAAATTGTTATCCTTAATGGAATGGTCAATAGCATTTAGGATGCATTAGAGCTACAAATAAGAAAAAAGTACAGTTCAAATTGATTTAAACAATAAAGGGGATTTATGGGCTCATAGAACTGGCAAGTATAGCATTTAAATGAATTTCTAGGCTAGCAGGATTCTGCATTTTAATAATATCATAAAGGATCTGTCTATATCATTTCACCTTTCCCCTTAGCCCTGTGCAGTACCAGACTTTTTTGAGTTAAAATAGCTTTTTCTGTAGCCAGCAATTGCAAATGCCTATACAGGGAGAAAAGGAAGCTCTCTAGAAATGAATGGGCCTGGGGAAAATTATAGTTGTTTTTCTTTCTGTTGGATGGGGGGCTTGAACTTGGGATCTGAGTGCTGGCCCTGAGCTTTTTCTGCTCAAGGCTAGCCTTTGATCCATAGTGAAACTTCCAGTTTTCTGGTGGCTCATTGGGGATAAAAGTCTCATGGACCCTCCTGCCTAGGCTAGCTTTGGGCCATGATCCTCAGATCTCAGCCTCCTAAGTAGCTAGGATTACAGGTGTGAGCCACTGGTGTCAGGCTAAAAAATTATGTTAAAGGAAGTAACTCAGGTCCAGAAAGACAAAAGATCACATGTTGTTTCTCATAGACAGAAGACAGACCTCATTTATAAATATATATAAGCACACACTGGGTCATGTGCACATATATATATATATATGTATATATGTATACACACACACAAACACACATATACATACATAGATACATACTACAAATGTATTAACTAAAGTATATGGTATATCATTAACGGAAATAACGTGGTATATGCAGGGGAGAATTCTTTGAAAAACTAACAGTCTAACAAAATGGATAACAGGAAGCTAGAACTTGAGGTAGGGGGGTAGGTGGATGAGGTGGTAGGATGTAGAGGGATGGAGAGAGGAAGGGTGGGAGAATGCAATCATCATATTCAATGTACATCTGTGAAAATGGAACTAGGTAACTTGGGTGGGGTTGGGAGAGATGGGAAGAATGATGGAAGGAATGGCGTGGATCAAGATGCATTGTATAGCTGATAGCTGGTGGCTCTTACCCTTAATCCTAGCTACTCAGGAGGCTGAGATTTGAGGATAAAGGTTACAAACTGGCCTGAGCAGGAAATTCCATGAGTTTATCTCCAAATAACTACAAGAAAACCAGCAGGGGAGCTGTAGCTCAAAGTGGCAGAGGGCTAGCCTTGAGTAAAGAAGCTCAGGGACAGCGACTAGCCTCTGAATTCAAACCAAACAACCAAATTAAAAAAAAGATGCCCTGTGCTTCTAAACTGATGTGTTGAATTGAAACCTCTTTGTACAACTACTTAAAGATAGATAAATAAATAAGTCCAGGAGGAAGGCTCTTTCTTCCACATTAGGCCTCACCTGGAATTGACTGATCAGAGATGGGATCATTCTAATTCACTTAAGCACAAATATAAAGGAGCAGCTAGCTGCTCCTTCCAGACCTTATAGCTTTCAGGAGTGATGTTCAGATGTACTGGGGAAAGGAGAAGGTGACTAGAGGAGGCACCTACAAAGCCCGTACTGGATGAGCAACATGTGAGAAAATAAAAACTTGGTGCTGCTTACATATTTGAAAAAAGAAGGGAAGAAAATGGATTTGTGAGAAATGGGCCTAACATCCAATCACAAAAGTCTACCATAGGCCGTTTCCACAGGTAGTAAATCCATTAGCAGGCCTTATGCCCAGGAATAGAAAGCACATAGACTATACTGTATGTAGCATGTTACACTCACACAAGTGCTTTGGATGTAAAGAACTGTAGTATTGGGACCTGGTATGCCTGTAATTGTAGCTACTCAGGAAATTGAGATCTAAGGATCAATGCTCCAAGCCAGCTCAGTTCTGTGAGACTCTTATCTCCATTTAGTCACCAGAAAACGAAGTGGCGCTGTCGCTCTAAGTGGTAGAGCACTCATATTGAGCAAAAGAGCTCAAGGACAACCCTGAGGCCCTGAGTTCAAGCCCCAGGACTGACAAAAAAAACAAAAAGAAAAAGAAAGAAGGTGATATCTTGGAATAGGTAGATTAGTCAGGCAGATGAAATCAGGAATAAGCCTGAAAGATTTATCTTAAAAAATAGAAAAATAGGGCTGGGAAGGTGGCTTAGTGGTAGAGTGTTTGCCTTGCATGCACGAGATCCTGGGTTCGATTCCTCAACACCCATAAGCAGAAAAGGCCAGAAGTGGTGCTGTGGCTCAAGTGGTAGAGTGCTACTCTTGAGCTGAAGAGCTGAGGGATAGCACCCAGGCCCAGA
>NW_012267476.1:784677-790836 GCF_000151885.1 Dipodomys ordii
GGTGCTGTCCCTCAGCTCTTCAGCTCAAGGCTAGCACTCTATCACTTGAGCCACAGTGCCACTTCCGGCATTTTCTTTTTGCTTAAGTGGTGCTGGGGAATGGAACTCAGGGCTTCATGCATGCAAGGCAAGCACTCTAACACTGAGCCACTTTCCCAGTCCCGCAAAACTCTTTATTACACCCCTCCCCCTTCCCTTCCTTCCTTTCTCAGGGCTACTTTCCTATCATGTGTCATTTTAGGTCACATATCTTTCAAACACAACAAAGCTCCTCTCTCTCTTTTTTCTCCCTCCCTCCTTCCCCACTCTCCTTCTCCTTTTTCCAATCCCTCTCTCCCTTTCTTTTCTTTTCTTTTTTTGCTGGTACTAAGATTTGAACTCAGGGACGGGTGCTATCTCTTAGCATTTTTTACTCAAGGCTAGTGTTCTGTCACTTGAGCCACTTCCAGCTCTTTCCTGGTTGATTGGAGATAGATTTCCCTGCTGTAGCTGGCTTTGAACCATGATCCTTAGAGCTCAGCCTCCTGATTAGCTAGAATGACAGGAATGAGATGGCTATTTTTGAAGAACCCTCAGTTCAGTTTCATTAGTACAATTTGATTAATATCCATCTTTTCACCATAGTGTGGGGTTCATAAGGGATCTTTTTAAACAACTACTGTGTCTTCAGTGTCCTTGACATTGTACTAACACCTGCTTTACTTATATCTTTAAATAAAATAACATTTGACTAAAAAAAGCAACATATGTTCTTGAATTTGATTTTCATTACAACTGTTTCTCATTTGCAATCATGCTTAAACAAGTTTCTTGAAGTTAGGGAATACAGGGTCTTGCAATTGCATGTATGAAATTCACTCCCAAATGGTAACAACTCCTCTCATTGCCATGAGTATTTGAGTACAGATGCCTTAGACTCACAGAGCTAACCAGGTTCACTGGTTCCCACTGATGGACAGATAGACTTAGGAAGGCACTCCCAATTGAGGAACATGTGTTTCTATAGCTGCCAGATGGAAGCCAGTGTGGAGACCCCATTTAAGGAAACATGGTGGACAGAGAAATCACAATAGCCAGGAGAAAATGACCTGGTGCACCAAGAGCAAGAAATGAACTAAGTGGAAGATGCTCCCAAGATATTCCCCATGCATGCAACTTTCCAACCATGGTCTGTAAGAGATACAACCAATCAACAGGGTCCATGAAAAGGGACAGTCAATCAGCAAAATCCCCACTCCACCATACTGGCTCAGTAGCTAGAGCAACAGAACAGAACAGAACAGCAGCAGCAGCAGAAAGTAGGAAAAGTAGGTCTTTTGATTTGTTGTCCATTTGTTTTTGGTATATATTTTTTTCGTGGTGTCCTGATGTGGATGCTCAGTTCTCCCATTGTCCTATCTGAGTACATGCTTTTCCTAACCTGGGACTACAAAAAGAAACAGAAAATGCCACATGTCTGTCTCTGTTGGACGTTGGGCATAGGCATCAGGAAAAGGCCATAGGCTGGTTTGCTTTGAAAAACTTGGGTGGGGCGTGACCAGATTCTAATTGAATTCCATCCTATCAGGAATGAGATCTTCATTTCTTCTCAGGGTGCCCTTGACTAGCAATTCCCTCTGCTAACATTGCAGTTGGCTACAGTTCTTTCAAACCCTGGGCCCAGAGGAGTCTGGGGTGTGAAAGTATTAACGTGTAGATTAATTTCTCACAGCAGTTGTGTTATTGGATTTCTCTCTCTTGCCAACTCACTTTAAATGGCTGTAACTACTGAGGTCTCCAGTGAACCTCAAAATAGAAATGATGTTTGCAGAGAAGGACTGCATCCATTCCATCTACCCTCAGAGCTCCTGCACAGACCCTTTCTCTTCAGCAGAATGGAAATGCATTTGTAAAAGTGTAAGCGTTTACATCCCCAGGACCTTTAAAGAGTATTAACTTCCTCCAGGCCTCTGAATGAAACAATTACTTGGCTAGAGATAGAACCATAGTGATACATTTGAGACTAGGTTTCTTCCTTCCTTCTCTCCCTCCAACCCCCTCTTCTTTCCTTCCTCCTTTTATCTTTTTCCTTCTTCCTTCCTCCCTCTTCTTTACTTCCTCCCTCTTCTTTACTTCCTCTCTTCCTCCCTGTCCTTCCTTCCTTTTCTTTTTATTCTAGTACAGGGACTGAACTCCAAGGTCTGGCTGTCCCTTGTTTTTTTTTGCCCCAAAGCTAGCATTTTACCACTTGAGTAAACTCTACTTTTAGTTTTTTGCTCATTAGTTGGAGATAAGAATCCCATAGATTTTTCTATCTGGTCTGGCTTCAAATCAATATACTCAGACTTCAGCCTCCTGAGTAGCTAGGATTACAGGTGGGAGCCACAGCCTTTCTGTTCACATCAAATATGCATGGAACTGTTTCCAATCAAGGCCTCTGAAGGGAGAATTGGGAGAAGAAATCTGGGGGCTTGCAGTGTGGCTATGAGATGAATGATTCTGAACTACAGAGTAGAGACTAGTTTGTGTGTAAACAATATGGATTTGGTTCCCCATCTTTAAGTGTAAGAAATAGCCAAGTAGTTCATTGCTCTATATCCAACTAAATGCCATTCTGAGTCGCAATTTTCTAGTTGCCAAGTGTTGAAGTTTCCCTCCCTTCCTTTCCCAGGTAGCAGGGTATCCTATGTGACTCTGGAGGCAGGGGTAATAATGTCCACAAAGTGCAGCTGGTGATGGGGCTCCCTCTTCAGGCTTTAGAGTCCATCAGAAAAAGGCCATGGTGTCTCTGTGGACTGAGTACAGGTCTGGCCACCCCTGGGGAAAGTCATAAAATCACTCACATGAGAACAGGCTCTTTTTCTGAGCACATCTAATGCTATTGGTTCTCAATTTTGATGACTGATTTGAGCATACAGTGACAAGCAGATGACAAAACATACTCAAGAGTTAGATACAAGCTGGGCACTGGTGACTCACACCTGTAAATGTAGCTGAGATCTGGGGACTGTGGTTCAAAGCCAGACTGGACAGGAAAGTCTGTGAGATTTATATCACCTCAAATTAACAATCAGAAAAACTGAATCAAAGAGGTAGAGTGGGGGCTGAGAAGGTGGCTCAGTGGTAGAGCACTTGCCTTGCATGCATGAGGCGCTGGGTTCGATTCCTCAGCACCACATAAGCAAAAAGAAAAAAGCCAGAAGTGGTGCTGTGGCTCAAGTGGTAGAGTGCTAGCCTTGAGCTGAAGAGCTGAGGGACAGCGCCCCCCCAAAAAACAAAAGAGATAGAGTGCTATCCTTGAGCAAAAAAGCTCAAGGGACAGCACCCATGACTGACAACAACAACAACAACAAAAACAACAACAACAACCAAAAGATAAGTTGTTAGGGGAACCTTTTTGAAAAGCCTAGAGGTGAGACAAGCCATTTTTTTGTATTGCATACATGTCATCCTGTTTAGCCCCAGGAATGTTTTGCTATAGAGAATGCTCACCCCTGATTGTTATCCTATATGGTTAGCTTGTGGTGAGCTTTGTCCCCACCCACAACATGGTTTTTGCCTTTAAAAGCTATGTGCAAGCTCTGTTCTGGGCTGCAGGTCTTTGGGACAGGAATATACCTGTAGTCACCGACTTGTTACTAAAGACTCCCAGCCGAGCACTGGTGGCTCACACCTATAATCCTAGCTACTAAGGAGGCTGAGATCTGAGGATCACAGTTCAAAGCTAGCCCAAGCAGGAAAGTCCGTGACACTGTCACTGGGGCTCAAGTGGTAGTGTAGTACCCAGAGTCTTGGAGCCCCCCGCCCCCCGTAGACCACCAGAGTCCTTGGACAATGCAAGCGGCAAATAGTCATTTATTAACGAACTCGCGAGCACAGACCTCATGCACACCGTTGTAGGGGTGTTAGCAAGAGGCCATGAACAAAAGTACAGCACCTTTTATACATTTTAATGTAGGGGCAGGGCCCCGGTAGACACTCACAGCAAATCACTATGTCACGTGGGAAATTTTGTAACACTCTTTGTAAAATGATTGGTTCGGGTGACTTAAGGGGGATGGTTTTTGGACGATAAGGGTTAAGGGGAATTCTCATAGTTACAGGCTTGCTATTGGTTGACATTTGGCCTAGTTTGCTGGTCCTGCCAGATGGTCATTATCTCGGGGTCCAGTTCCCGGAGGAGGATCCAAAATATGTGTTAGCCATTGTTCCGGACTCTGGGAATGTCTGAGGCTTGAGGTCAGCAGTTAGTTATCTATCACAGCGGTTACATCCTTTAGAGTTTGTTGGCACAGACCAATCTTTATACTTTAACGTTAGCAAAAGCAAGTTACAGAAGCGAAGTTAGCAGTTAGTGACTGCAAAATGGTGAATATAATTCTCAGTTCTTCAGTAGAGCACTCATCTTAAGGTGAAGAGCTGAGGGACAGTGCTCAGGTCCAGAGTTCAAGCCCCACAACTGACCAAAAGAAAAAAAAAAGATTCCCAATTTGACCTCTCAAGATGTGACTTCTCTGTATCTTGCAAACTATTCCCATATAATAGAATCCAGTGACCTCCATTTCTTCCTTGTTCCCCCTCCACCATCCACTCTTACCCATTTGTCCTCTAGGAAATTTAACTGGTCATGCATGCCACTACTGCCATCTCCACAAACAAAACCTGCAAAAGAAAATTCAAAACAATCTTCCATTCAGAAACCTGACATTTGACATATGTGGTTGTCCCTCAGGCATATCATTCAAGTTACGGCCTGATGGTAGAAGGAATTGCTGGTGTACTACTGCATAGGAGACCCTAGGTCAAATTTCCAGCTATTCCACACACCAGCTCCAGCTTCTTGTCCCTATAAAACAAATAAAAACACACAGTGAAGGTGAGAGAAAGGAAATTTATTACCTTGTAGACAGGGGAAAACAGCACTTCAGCCCTTCTTCAGAGATATAGACAGGATAAGTAGCTTTGAATACATAACTGGGGGAAGGGGGTATAAGAAGTACAATCTTCAAGCTAGGTGCTGGTACCTCACATCTGTAATCCTGGCTATTCAGGAGGCTGAGATCTGAACATCAAGGGTTGAGACCAGCCCTGGCAGTAAAGTCTGTGAGACTTTTATGTACAATTACCCACCCCCAAACCAGGAGTTGACCTGTGGTTCAAAGTACTAGAATGCTAGCCTTGAGGAAGATACAATGCCCAGGCCCTGAGTTCAAGTCCTAGGACAAAAAAAGAGTTACAATCTTTGCTCAAAATTTGGTTTCTTTCTCTCCTACAACTTTTTTAATTAAGTCCTATCTTGTTATATTAGTTACACCCTGTTACAAGTTCCTGTTTGGCCAGCTTGTATGGCCTTTTAAATTTTCCTTTTTAGTTACATTAACTACTTAAGCCACATTGCTAAAGTTTTTTCCTCTTTTTAAAAGATTTTCTTTTTAAAGAATTATCTTTATGTAGTTATATATAGAAGCTTCCATTTAATAAGTGAATACAATACGTTTTGATCAGTGTTACCTCTTGAGACAGGGAGAGGGAGACCCCAACACTTGGCAACTAGAAAATTGAGACTCAGAACTGAATTCAGTTGGTTGCAGAGATATGAACTGCCTGCCTGTTTCTTACACTTAAAGATGGGGAACCAAATCCAAATTGATTACATATAAATCAGTCTCCGCTCTATAATTTAGAATCATTCCTCTGATAGCCACCCTGCAAACACCCAGATTTCTTCTCCCAATCTCTCCCTTCAGTGTACTTGACTTGAAACAGTTGCATGCATATTTGATGTGAACAGAAAAGCAGTGACTCCCACCTGTAACCATAGATAATTAGGAGGCTGAGCTCTGAGTGTTGTAACCCAATCAGTAACAAAAGATGCCACAACTGATAAGCCAAATTATAGAAGTCTTTATTGTCACCTCTGCAGACCAACAGATGCACAGGAGTATAGACGACTGAAATTGTGCAGTCCTGAGACAGCTCAGAGTTAAGTCTTTCAAAGAGGAAAAAACACATCCTTTTTGAAAAGCAATGCATAAGATTTTTTTGTTTTAATTTACAAAGCATATACAGACACAAAACTCAGGATTAACAGTAAATTTAGACTTACTTCCCAAATATGGGGTGGCTGGAATACTGTCAGGGAAGGGAAGGAGGAAAGGAAAGAAGAAGAAGAAGAAGAAG
>NW_012267476.1:791639-791960 GCF_000151885.1 Dipodomys ordii
GAGAAGAAGGAGAAGAAGGAGAAGAAGGAGAAGAAGAAGAAGAAGAAGAAGAAGAAGAAGAAGAAGAAGAAGAAGAAGAAGAAGAAGAAGAAGTAGTTCTTGTTCTTGTTCTTCTTTTCCTTCTTGTTCTTGTTCTTGTTCTTCTTGTTCTTGTTCTTCTACTTCTTCTTCTTTTTCCTCTTCTTCTTCTTCCTCTTCTTCTTCCTCTTCTTCTACATCCTTCTGCTCCTCCTCCTCACAATACTTCTCCTCCTCCTTTTCCTCTTCCTCCTCCTCCTCCTCTTCTTCTTCTTCGTCTTCTTCTTTTTCTTCTTCTTCTTC
>NW_012267476.1:792450-793062 GCF_000151885.1 Dipodomys ordii
TTCTTGTCCTTGTTCTTGTACTTGTTCTTCTTCTTTTTCTTCTCCTCCTTTTTTTCTATTCCTTGTTCTTATTTTTTCTTGTTCTTCTTTATCATCTTCTTCCTGCTCCTCTTCCTGCCCCTCCTCCTCCTCCTCCTCTTCCTACTCCTCTCGATCCTCCTCCTCCTCCTCCTCTTCTTCTTGTTTTTCTTCTTGTTCTTCTTCTTGTTCTTGGTCTTGTTCTTCTTCTTCTTGTTCTTCTTCTTCTTCTTTTTTTTATTGTTCTTCTTGTTCTTGTTGTTGTTCTTGTTCTTATAATTCTTCTTGTTATCCTTCTTCTCCTTCTTCTTCTACTTATTCTTCTTCCTCTTCTTCTTCTTCCTCTTCTTCTTCCTCTTCTTCTACTTCCTTCTTCTCCTCCTCCTCACAATACATCTCCTCCTCGTCCTCGTCCTCGTCCTCGTCCTCTTCCTCGTCCTCGTCCTCGTCCTCCTCCTCCTTCTCCTCCTCCTCCTCCTCCTCCTCCTCCTTCTTCTTCTTCTTCTTTTTCTTCTTCTTCTTCTTCTTCTTTCTTCTTCTTCTTCTTCTTCTTCTTCTTCTTCTTCTTCTTCTTCTTCTTCTTCTTCTTCTTCT
>NW_012267476.1:793112-793651 GCF_000151885.1 Dipodomys ordii
TCCTCCTCCTCTTTTCCTCTTGTTTTTCTTCTTGTTATTGTTCTTCTTCTTCTTTTGTTCTTCTTCTTGTTCTTGTTCTTCTTGTTCTTGTTCTTCTTGTTCTTCATCCTCTTCTTCTTCATCATCTTGTTCTTCTTCTTCTTTTTCTTCTTCTTCTGCTTCTTCTTGTTCTTCTTGCTCTTCTTCTTCTTCTTTTTCTTCTTCTTGTTATTCTTGTTCTTCTTCTTGTTCTTCTTGTTGTTCTTCTTCTTTTTCCTCTTCTTCCTCCTATTCTTCTTCCTCTTCTTTTTTCCCTTCTTCTTCCTTCTCCTCCTCCTCCAACACCTACTTCTCCTCCTCCTCCTTCTCCTCCTCCTCCTTCTTCTTCTTCTCTTCTTATCCCCTTCCTTCTCCTCCTCCTTTCCTCCTCTTCCTTCTCTTCTTCCCCTTCCTCCTCCTCCTCCTCCCTTCCTCCTCCTCCTCCTCCTTCTTCTTCATTCATACAAGACCTAAAACAGAGCTTCAACAAAGAACTTGAAGCCATCAAAGCTGACCAACTA
>NW_012267476.1:803226-803597 GCF_000151885.1 Dipodomys ordii
TTCTTCTTCTTCTTCTTCTTCTTCTTCTTCTTCTTCTTCTTCTTCTTCTTCTTCTTCTTCTTCTTCTTCTTCTTCTTCTTCTTTTTCCTCTTCTTTTTCCACTTCTTCTTCCTTCTCATTTTCTTCCTACCCCTCTTCCTCCTCCTCCTCCTCCTCCTAATCCTCCTCCTCCTCTTCCTTCCCCTTCTTGTTCTACTTCTCCTTCTTCTTCTTCTTCAACTTCTTCTTCTTCTTCTTCATCTTCATCTTCTTCTTCTAGTTCTCCTCTTCATCTTCCTCGTCTTCCTATTCCTCCTCCTCCTCCTCCTCTTTCTCCTCCTCCTCCTCCATCTTCTAATTCTTCTTCTTCTTCTTCTTCTTCTTCTTCTTCT
>NW_012267477.1:0-45192 GCF_000151885.1 Dipodomys ordii
GTTGCTTTGTATGTCCCTCCCCCACAGTATAACCCCTGCTTTCACTATATTTGATGTCAGTATAACTTGTGGAGGAGATGGGGAAAACCTGTTGTTTAAGGATACAGGTGGACCTGTTGCAACAATGAGAAGTACAAGTTGTCATGTCCAAAAGGAGCTTTACAATGTCGGTGCAGGGGGGGGGTTAAGGGGGGAGAAGGAGAAGGATTGGGATTGCAGGGGAGGGGGGAGGCTGGGAAGGGATGTGAAGGGTAAACCAAAGGAGGAGGCTGCAATGCTTGGTAAGAAATGTACACATTAACCTGCCCATGTAATTGGAACCCCTCTGTACAGTATGTTCACAAATTAAATTAAATTAAATTAAAATTTAAAAAATGTTATGTAGTATTTACATTTAACATATACTCATTCTACTATGTATTCAGACATCTTGGAATACTTATGACACCTACTTAGAGAAGTATTACACTAATAGGTGTTGTACTCCATTGCGTACAGTACAGATTTTTTTTTTCAGTCATGGGGCTTGAACTCTGGGTCTGGGTGCTGTCCCTCAACTCTTCAGCTCAAGGCTAGTGGTCTATCACTTGAGCCACAGCACCACTTCCATTTTCTGAGTGGTTTATTGGAGATAAGAGTCTCCTGGCTTTTCCTGCTTGGGCTGGCTTTCAATTGTGATTCTCAGATCTCAGCCTCCTGAGTAGGTAGGATTACAGTTGTGAGCCACTACCCGGCTACAGTACAGATCTTTAAATCATTTTTCAACATTCCTTAAAAATTGACATCTTTTAGTTGTACAGGTGGTTTTATTTGGGTGGATCCATCACTGCAAGCAGTGGACCTTGATAGACTCTCTCCCTCCATCACTGTCCCTTCCAGATCAATCTCCGTGTCATTGTTCCATTGTCAAACATGTACACAAACTATTTCCATAATATTTACTTTCATTCTCTCTCTCCATTCACCCTCCCCTCTTCTACTTGTAATTACTATTTCTATTACTGTCATTTAAATTCTTAGTGTATGCAAATATTCAAATGGGCTTTAACCTGATATTTTTGCATATATACTACCCTGATGGGATTGCACCTCTCACTTGTTACATTCCCTAGCCCTACTACCCTAATATTGCAGACTTCAGTGAGCCCCATTTTGCTCTCTTTATCCACAGATGAAGTAGATTTAGATATTGTTCATCCTTTACTCTTTGCTTTTCCATATCTAATCCTCTCCAACAGTCCTAATATTACGTTTATTACTTATGTTCATATATGATAAACATGTTATATGTCTCCCATATTTCTTTGTGCATTTACATGCACATTTATCTTTTAGGCTAAGCAAGCACCCATGAGAGAAAGCATGTGAACCTGGCTTGCTTTGCTTAACATGAAGGCCCCAGATTTACTCACTTCTGGCAAATGACACAATTTCATGTTAAGCCAGGCCAGGTTCTACAGAAATGAATTATAAGACTTCCCAAAGGCCTCTGAGTCTCACACAGGTCAGGCACAGATTTCATTCTGGAAATCAGCAATGTCTACCCCTCTGTGGATGCTGAGTTTACTACTGCTTCCAAGGTACAAAATATCTTACGCCTGTGGTACTGCCCAGGGCAAAACCTCTCTGTGAATGGTGGCCATGCTGTCCCCATGTGCTTTTGTCTGGGGACCAGTAGAGCAGATGCTCTGAGCCTGTTTGTGAGGACAAGCTTGGGGAACTCACAATATCAAGCTGCAGCTGAGGTCTCTGTTCCACAAGGGCCTTGGCTATATTCAACCACTTAGAACAAGCCACCATCAAGAAGAGCAGCAGCAACAATAATCTCTTATAAATTGCTGGTGAGAATGAACGTTTTGCCTGTCCTGTGCTTGAATCATGATTCTCCTGATCACCATCTCCAAAGTCTAGGATTAGAGGTCCAAGTCATCCCCCTTGGCCACTTACTCAGCTTAAATCCCACAAGATTTTCTAGATGTTGTGTGGGCAGCTAGTGTTAGTTTACAAGCAACTATTCCTTTACACATTCCAGCGTGCATGTCTCCATATCTTCCTTTCTAATTGAGGAAACACAATCTTTCTATCAGCACCACTCATATAACAGTGGAAGCTATGATTTTTATTTTATTTGTTTTGCAAATAGTATTTTCTTCTTCACCGTTTTCTATTCTCTTCAACCTTGTGGGTCCTCTCCCTTGTACAAGGCACTGATGCTATTTTGATGTGCTTGGGTCCTAAGTCTTGAGAGCATTCCCTGCTGACCTTCCCATCTTGAGTTTTGCCTTCTGTGGTACTCCTAGCCTTCAGGGCTGCAATGTCTGTCATGCATGTCATTCTCTAACATGTCATCCACAGTGTATGATGAGGGCACAGACACCTTTTTCAAGCTTGCTTGTGCCCTCATGATGGATTGGTAACCTGTGATTGTATCTAAGGTGCCAGTCAGTGACAGTTCAGAAGAGTTGGTGGTAGGCAAACCTTCCCATGGAATGTGCAGTGATGGAAAGTACCATCCAGAAGGGATGTCTTCACTTCTCTTGTCTTTTCCTCCTCTTTGGTACTGAGTTTTGATCTCAGGGCCTGCTGCTTGCTGGACACTCTACCATTTGATCCAAGCTATGGTCAAGTTCTTTTTAGGTAAAGTCTTTCATTATTGCTCAGACTTGTTGGAGATCCTCCTACCCTTAGCTCGGGGCATAGCTGAAACTACTGATGTGTGCCATCCAGACAGTTTGTTTGCTCAGATGGAGTCTTGCTAACCTTTTGCCTGGGTTGGACTTTAACTGCAGTCCTCTTATTCTCAGTCTCCAGCGTAGCTGGTATACCTCTCTGAGATGCCAGTCCTCCAGGGGTGATGGATAGGAAGACCAGAGTCTATAGTGTTGCATTATCCCCACTGGATCCTGAAATAATGAGAACTCTAAGTTTAAGGGCAACAATTATAAGCCATTTTCATGATTTTCCTTCTCTTGTTTTCCCCAAGTAAAGTCATTTGTGTGTATTTGTGATTTAGTGTCTATTTAAATTTGAAAAAAAACTGAATTGGCAAGGCACAAAGTCCCCTCTAGAAGTCATCTATACCACCTTCCTTTTTCTGTGAGAAAATCTTCCTAAGAAAAGAGGTCTTCAACCTTTCTGGATCCTTCCTTTGAATTAGTCTTGTCTACTTAGAAGTACCATACAGCATGTGTACATTTTTTGTGACAAATGCTATGGGGAGTGTGTTGCATCTGACCATGAATGGGGCTTTGTTGAGGTTAGCTGAGGCCCCATGGGACAGAGACTTCAGCTGCAGTTTGTGGCTCTGAGGTCCCCAACCTTGTCCTTGCACACAGACTCAGAGAATCTGCTCTGCTGGTCCCCAAGCAATCAGCACATGGGCACAGCTGGGCTGCGCCATGCAGGGAGGTTTTTGCTCTGGACTGTAGCACCGTGTTAGGGTCGTTTTTATTATGCCCACAGTAATAAACTCCTGCATCCTCAGGCTTCACCTTGCTGATTTTCAGTGTGAAATCTGTGCCTGACCCACTGCCACTGAATCTGTCTGGGACCCCAGTAAATCGGTTGGAAACCCTATAGATCAGGAGTTGTGGAGACTGGCCTGGCTTCTGCAGGTACCAATGCAAGTATGTGTTTCCATTGCTATGCAGGAGGCTCTCACTGGACTTGCAGGAGATGGAGGCTGGCTCTTCAGGTTTGATGGACAGGGAGAGTGGAGTCTGTGTCATCACGATGTCTCCACAAGATCCTAAAAATTAAAGACAATGCCAGGTCATGTATACAATTTTTCAGCAGGTTTCATATTGTTCCTCTTGCACATTATAGTCTAGAATACTGTTGGAATTTTGATTTACAATTTAAATATTCATTTTTCAGACAGGAGGTAAGATTTTCACCCAAAGGGCATTGCTCATACCATTTCACTCTATTTTTAGTATAATCTAGGTCCAGATGCTCTGGAATCTTCCTCCCCTCACAGATCTAAACAGCACCTGCTGTCCTGAAGTATGAAATCCACACATCTCACATATGGATAGGACACACAACAGTAACAGTAATGTCCCCTAGGCCTCACCCTCACATCCCATCTCCTTCCTCCTATCCTTTGTATCTTTGTGCCTTTACCAGGGATCCAGAGCATCAGCAGCCCCAGGAGCTCAGCAGGGCATCTCATCTTGAGAGACTGAAATGAGGAGTCCTGATTAGTGAACTCAGGGTGAGAAGTTAAACTTAACAAGGAGGCTCCTCCCTAGGTAGCACTATGCAAATTGTATGTTGGGTGCAGCAATGTGGCAAGACTTAAAGGGCATGGAAAGAGGCATCTTAGTTGTGTCAAATGATTTCTGTATTGAGCGGAAGCAAGTACAAACAAATTCCTTGCTGTCGGCCTCAGTGGGCAGTAGGAAGCCATGTGGACATTGTGGATGTATTGTTGCAGAAGTGGGAGGGAAGGGGCATTTGGACCAACCTCTCTAAGACAGTAAGAAGACCCAATGCAGTTGAGGTGTGGGAATTCATCTCTTAGAGGGGAACAGTTACCTGTTGGCTCCTTCCTAGCTGAGATGATAAACAACTTGGCCCTCCCAAGTATGGCCCTTCAGTTTTCTACCGTTGACAGCAGAGTTGAGCTACACCGATAGCTTCTTTTTTGAATATAAGTTTTATATTGTGTTATATTGTTTTCACCCAACCATCCCTTCCCTCATCTCCACAACTACACTCCCTTCACAAGATACCATCCCTCCCCACTCCCTCTTAAATGGTAAAGTTAGTTTTTCCATATAGCGTCTTGTACATCTCATTGTTGCAATGGGTCAACCTCTATCTCTATTTAAACAATTTTTCCCTTCTGTTTCACAAATTATACCAACATCAAATACAGTGAAACCAGGTATTATACTGTGGGGGGTAGGGACATACAAACAACAAAAAAATCATGTGGTAACTTATAAATATGTTAGAAACAAGAGCAAGAAATAACAAACCACTTTTGTCCTTATCTTGGGTTCATTTTGCTTAACATCATCTTATCTGACCTTTTCTGCTTGTCTCAGATATATACTAGTTATTGCAAATAAGGGAAACCATGGGACCTATGTTTCTTAGTACCTGGCTTACTTCACTTAATATAATTTTTTCCAAGTCTTTCCATTTTCTAACAAATAGGGCAATGACATTCTTTCTGTACTCCAGTAGTTTCCAAGTGGACAAAGCATGTTAGAAGGAAAGCTTAGCAAGACCTTTTTCTTGGACTTAACAAGTTAAACTCTGTGATGCTAATGTGGAGAGATCTTGGCAGGGAGGAATACAAGAATTTTCTGCTTCAGCTAAAGAATTAATTTGCCCAGTTTAAAACAAATACAAAGGTGGGAATTTTACTTTCAGTTGTGAATTCAAAGTTCCTGAGACTACAAACTAGTTCTGTGCACATTCTGTCATACTTATTTCCAGTTATGTCAGATTCATAAAACCTCCCTCCCAGCAGCACAACTATATTTATTACAGCATTATTCACCGTAGCTAAGAGAAGGAACCAACCCAGATGCCCCTCAGTAGATGAATGGTTCAAGAATATGTGTATATATATATATATATATATATATATATATATATATATATATATATAGGAATTCTGTGCCACCATCAGGAAGAATGACACCACCCCATTTGTTAGGCAATGGAAAGGCTTGGAAAAATTATATTAAGTGAAGTAAAGCAGACACAAAGAAACATAAGTCCCATGGTTTTCTTTTTTTGCAATAATTATTTATATATCTAGGATAATCTTACTAGACAAGCAGAAAAGGTCAAAAGCTATGTAATATGACCATATAAGATGATATTAAGCAAAATGAACTCCAAGCTATGGAAACAAGAGTTGTTTTCTTTGTTGCTGTTGTTTTTAATGTACTATGTGATTTTTTGTGTTTATTTTGTATGATCTTCCTCCTATGGTATAACTCCTGTTGTCATTATATTTGATTTTGGTACCCTGCATCTTGTATATACATTTATCTATTTTGGGGAAGGGAAGGGGATAACAAAATGCTGAAACAAGGATAAAGGTTGACCCATTGTGACAATGAGATGTACAAGACACTATGTTGAAAATGAACTTTACCACTTTGGGGGGAGGGAGGGACAGGGAGGGAGGAGTCAGGGTGTTGGGGAGGAAAGGGATAGTAGGTAAACAGCAAAGGTGTGTAACAATGATCAATAATAAATGTACTCATGAAACTGTAACCCCTTGTTACAGTATCTGGTTTTTTTTGTCAGTTGTGGGGTTTGAACTCTGGAACTGGGCACTGTCCTTCACCTCTTCGGCTCAAGGCAAGCATTCTACCAATTGAGCCACAGCGCCACTTCCTCTGTATAGTATCTTTACAATCAAAACAAACAAAAAATCCCTTTCTCCCTTTCCCTTTTGGGCAATACTTGGTTTGAAATCAGGAATTCAGACTTGGGAGGCCTCTGATTCTGTGTTATGCTGGTTTTTTTGGAGATTGAGTCTCATGGATATATCAGCCAATATTTTCAATTAAAACTGAAGCTCTAGTACTGTAACATTAGTGGTTTGTAGTTTAGTTCATTAAGATTCTTCTTAGAGCTTCTAGGTTGACCTTACTTTCTAGTTGCATAGTTACACTTCAGTTTCTGCACTTTTTGGTTGTTGATTTACATCAGATGATTTCACCATCCACTGCTCAGGTGAATTGCTACTGCTTATGCTGATTGCTTTGCCTAGGCCCCTCCAGGCTGTTTCTCAGCTTTGATAAATGAGTCTTTTGAAGTAGGAACTAAGCTGCATCAGGTGGACAGGGACAGCAAGATGGTGGCACAGATCCAAGTCCTTGTGCTCCTGCTACTTTGGATGTTTGGTGAGATATTTGAAAATGTTGCCATAAAAGTTCTTCTGCCTTCCCATTTATAGACTAATATCTGTGTAGAGATAAATATGCTGAAATAATATTACAATGCTGATTTTGATGAACAATTTCACTATATCCATGTTATAAAGTCTGTGTGTACATAGTTATTATCAGTGTACCTTCCTGATTGTGGGTGTTTGTAGGAACATTGTGGTTACTCAGTCTCCAAGGCTGTGTCTGCAGGAGAGAGGGTCACCATCAACTGCAAGCCCAGTCAGAGTCTGTTATGGAGCAAGGATAATGAGAAATATGTGCCTTGGCATCAGCAGAAATGGGAGAAGATCCTAAGCTGTTCATATATTGTGTGTCCACTCAGCCATCTGGAATCCATTAAGAGTAGGTCTGGGGCAGACTACACTCTCGCTATCAGCAGCATGCAGGCTGAAGATGTGGCAGATTATTATTGCCAACAGAATTATAACTTCCCTTTCACAGTGCTTCAGCCTTGATCACAAACCTCCTGTCCAGGCCATGGGTCAGTGAGCCTTGCTGTGTGCACAGCTGCCTTCTCACAGAGCCCTGAACTGGCATCCTTCCTCCCTGTGTGAGAGGGATAATTTCTCCATTGAGCCCTGGTAGGGTTTGCAGGGACCAGGAAATCTTTCAGGTGCTTTGGCTTCTGGATCTTTCTTTGAGGGAGATAGTTGTAGCAAAATATGGTAAGATTGTCTGAGAGACATTGTTAGGAGTTCTTGTATTACAGGTATCTGAATATTTCTCATGTTCAAATGGCTGATGCCATGAAGTTAGTCTTTACTCTTTAGAGATAGTTGTAGCTGTGTGTGTGTGTGTGTGTGTGTGTGTGTGTGTGTGTGTGTGCATGTGAGTGCCATTCCATAGGCTTGAACTCAGGGACTGGGTGGTATTCCTTAGGTGCTTTTTCTTTTCTTTCCTTTTCTTCTTTTCTTCTTTTCTTTTATTTTCCTTTCTTTTGTTGAAGGCTAGTGCTCTATTGCTTGAGTCAAACATTTGCTTTTTTTGAAAAAAAAGCTTAATTGTTGCTTAATTGAAAATATGAATTTCATGTACTTTCTTGAAGGTTGGGTGTCTTAGAATTGCAATCCTCAGATCTTAGCCTTCTGAGTAGCTAGGATTACAGGCATGGGCCATTGATGCTGGTGGGTCTAGTTCTTCTGGAGAGATCAATTCTTCTCTTCCCTTCCTTTAATCCTGATGGCTGCTGTTTTCATCCTATTCCTCATTTTTTTGGTCTCATTTACTTCTCAATTTTAAACCCAATCATTTCCTGGATTCGTTTCTTTCCCAATATTAAGTCCATGATAACTTGTTTCCAAAACTCAAACACAGAGGCCAAATACCCAGTTTATTTCTTCTGTCCCTGCACCTTGTTCACCAGCTGAATGAACTTCTGTGGTCAATTTCAAACAAACATACATCCCTATTCTGCCTCCTCACATCCTGTTCTTTTTTTCAGGTCTTTCAGTCATACTTTCTTTTAAAAATAATTTTTGAATTATGCAATTTAATCACTAAAAATGTGTGACAGCATTTTCCATTAGATTTCTTCATCTTTGGTCAATTTTCTCTTTAGTTTATCCTTGGGCACCTCAGTCTAATATTGTTGTAGGAAGAAAGTGAGGATCTTAGATTTACTATATGTTGAATTCCTATTGTAGTATGTCATTAACATGGGTATTTTAGTGTAAAGAAGACAAAAGACAAAGTCATCCTAATAATATTTCCCTATTGCTATCTGAAATCTAATGAGATTTACCTCCTGAAAATATATCAGTAAACCCAAGGTGGGCATTCTAAATTCTTTCTTATATAAAAGCTTTTCAGTTGGGTGCTGGTGGCTCAACCAGTAATCCTTGCTACTTACAAGGCAGAGGTCTGAGAATTGTGGTTGGAAGCCCTTCCAGGTAGGAATGTCTGTGAGAATCTAATATCCATTTAATCCCCAAAAGGTAGAACTAGAGCTGTGACTCAAGTAGTAGAGCACTTTCCTTGAATGAAATAAGCTATGAGAGAGTTCTCAAGTCCAGAGTTCAAGATGCAGTATCCGTACACACACACACACACACACACACACACACACACACACACACACAGACACACAGACACACACACATCTCTTTTGATATTTCCTGTAAATATATAAAATATATAGTCATTGGGGTGGGGGTTTAGCCCAGTGGAAGGGCGCCTACCTGGCGCGTGCAAGGCCCTGGGTTCAGTTCTCAGCCCTGGAAAAAATATATATATAGTCATTTTTAAGACTTTGTTAAAACTTATACATTTATTTATTTAATTATGTCTGGGACTTGATTTAAACAACTGTAAGTATGAAAACAACCTTGAATACAATGAAGGTAGTTTGAGTAGAAATGGGTACTAGATAATAGGAAAGGCTAGAACTGGTTAGTGTACTAGCAGTTAAGCCACAGCTTCACTTCTGGCTTTTTGACAGTTAATTGGAGATAATAGTTCCATTGATTTTCCTGCCTGGGCTGTATCTCAGCTTCCTGAGCATTTAGAATTACAAGAATGAGATGCTACTAGATGGGAATTACTTTTAAGCGTCAAGTGGTATGGCTGTTATTGAAAAAATCATCATCAGTTAACAAAATAGTGATAATTGGCTTAAATTCTCTGTGTGTGTGTGTGTGTGTGTGTGTGTGTGTGTGTGTGTGTGTGTAGGGTTTTAGAGTCAATTTGGATCAAACAGGTAGGCAAAACGAGGTTGCAAAATGTTAATTGTTGACATTGGGGGTTATTGTACTATGTACTGTGTTTATATATAATTAAACATTCTATAAAGTATTAAAAAGAAAGAAATGATATATCTCACATTGACCAAAGAACGTGTTCTGAAGTCAGTTGCAGTTATAAAGCTTTGTCGGCAGATGGCAGAGTAGGATAAGTCATGTGCCTACTTGGGTCATAGCTCAGCTTGCTACCTACCAAGAACAGCGATTATATCGCTACCATCCAAGTACATCTATTGTACATCTCTATCATTTTATCTCTGCATCTTCCTATCTCACCATCTATCATCCACACACACACATCACACAGGCTTATTGAAAGGTATACTAAATAGGGAGGTTTCATTAAGTAGCTGATGAAGAGAATACCATGAAATATTTAGGCAGGAGTAGAAGTTTATTTACCTAACTGCTGCCCTGGCTGGGCTTGGCAGAGAGGCATGGGTGAAAAGGAAAGAGGTGGGTGGCAAACGTTCCTGGGCCAGGGCTTATCTAGGCCAGAGACAGGAAGAGGTGTGGCCAGGTGGGGGAAAGGTGTGGGATCAGGATGTGACCTCAAGGTCTAGGACCCTCCTAAGTTCAGATGGGAGAAATCTGACCAGAGGTGGCCCAGATTGTGACCTAGCAGGAGGGGAAGGTGAGTGCTTTCAGGTCTGCCAGTTATCTAGGTAGCAGATACTGGGCAGAGACTTAGCCAAGAGGTAGGGAGGTATCCCTGTGCAGACCTTACACATATATTTATATATGTATATTTCCACCTATTCCACATTTAGAAAATTTTGTATTTATTCATTTAGTATAAGATGTTCTTTTCTGACTATAATAACAAGTAATGTTTCATGGAAATCAAATGTTTCCTTTCCCAATACCATTGTGCTTTAACATAGGTTATCTAAGGTAGCCTTAAGGAATAGTTGTGGAATTTGGTGTGTAAGAAAGAACTAAAGATCTGTCACTCCTCGAACTTAGAGTATAATCCTTTTTTCTTGTAATCTTGGCTAACAATACTACCATTTGAATAGTTAATACAGTATGTAATATGTATAGCCTAGGATAGTCATGAAGTCTAAACTAAGTCAGTGGAAAAGGGAATGTTTCCTTTCTCAAAAAGATCACACTACCATGAAATTTGTGTCTACCCTGCTGTGAATGGTGGAGTTTACTACTCCTTCCAAGGTACACAATCTTACCCCTGTGGTATAGCCCAGAGCAAAACCTCTCTGTTAATGGAAGCCAAGATGTCCCCATGTGTTTCTTGTCTGGGAAACCAGTGGAAGAGTTGTTTAGTTCAGTATTCTGGACCAGCTGTGGATAGAAATTTAGCATGTACTTAAATGAAAATGTTATGCAGTATTTACGTTTAACATCTACTCATCCTACTATATATTCAGATCATCTTGGGATACTTATGATGCCTACTATAGAGAAGTGTTACACTGATAGGTGTTTTACTCCATTGTGTACAGTACAAATTTTTTTTTTTTGTCGATTGTGGGGTTTAAACTCTTGGCCTGGGTGTTGTCCCTAACTCTTCCTTTCAAGGGTATTGCTCTACCATTTGAGCCACAGCACCACTTCTGTTTTCTGAGTGGTTTATTGGAGATAAGAGTCTCCTGGACTTTCATGCCCAGGCTGGCTTTGAACTGTGATCCTCAGATCTCAGCCTATTGAGTAACTAGGATTACAGGCCTGAGCCACTAAGCTTGGTTACAGCACAGATCTTTAAAATATTTTTCAGCATTTCTTGAATATTGGCATCAATTAGTTGTACAGGAGGTTTTATTTGGGTGGATCCATCACTGCAAACAGTGGACCTTGATTGACTCTCTCCCTGCATCACTGTCCCTCCTTGCTCCCTTCCCAAATCAATCTCTGTGTCATTGTTCCATTGTCAAACATGTACATAAAGTATTTCCATCATATTTTCTCATTCACCCTCTCCATTCACCCTCCCCTCTCCCACTTATAATTACCATTTCTATTACTGTCATTTAAATTCTTAGTGTATGCTAATATTCAAATGGGCTTTAACCTGATATTTTTGCATATATACTACCCTGATGGGATTGCACCTCTCACTTGTTGTCACATTCTCTAACCCTATTACCCTATTATTGCAGACTTCAGTGAGCCCCATTTTGCTCTCTTTATCCACAGATGAAGTAGACTTAGATATTATTCATCCTCTAATCTTTGCTTTTCTATATCTAATCCTCTCCAACAGTCCTACTATTACATGTTTATGAAATGTTCATATATTATAAACATGTTTTATGTCTCCATATTTCTTTGTGCATTTACATGCACATTTATCTTTTAGGCTTAGCAAGAACCCATGAGAGAACTCATGTGAACCTGGCTTGCTTTGCTTAACATGAAGGCCCCAGATTTACCCAATTCTTTGTAAATGACACAATTTCATGTTCATCCAGGCCAAGCTCTATGGCAAACAAATTATAACACTTCCCAAAGGCCTCTTGAGTCTCACACAGGTCAGACACAGATTTTATTCTGAAAATCAGCAATGTCTACCCCTCTGAGGATGCTGTTTACTATTGCTTCCAAAGTACAAAATATCTTACACCTGTGGTACAGCCCAAGGCAAAACCTCCCTGTGAATGGTGTCCAAGCTGTCCCCATGTGCTTCTTGTCTGGGGACCAGCAGAGCAGATACTCTGAGCCTGTGTGAGGACAAGCTTGGGGAACTCACAATATCAAGCTGCAGCTGAGTTCTCTGTCCCACAAAGGCCTTGGCTCTTCTCAACCAAGTAGAATAAGCCACCATCAAGAAGAGCAGCAGCAACAATAATCTCTTAAAAACTGCTGGTGAAAATGAACTTTTTGCCTATCCTGTGTTTGAATCATAATTCTCCTGATCTCCACCTCCAAAGGCTAGGATTAGAGGTCTAAGTCATCCCCCTTGGCCACTTACTCATCCTAAACTCCACAAGGTTTTCTTCCTGTTCTCTGGGCAGCCAGTGTTTACAGGAAACTATTCATTTACACATTCCAGCGTGCATGTCTCCATATCTTCCTTTCTAATTGAGGAAACACAATCTTTCTATCAGCACCACTCATATAACAGTGGAAGCTATGATTTTTATTTTATTTGTTTTGCAAATAGTATTTTCTTCTGCCCCCTTTTTTTTCTCTTCAACATTGTGGGTCCTCTTCCTTGAATGAGGCATTGATGCTATTTTGATGTGCTTGGGTCCTATGTCTTGAGAGCATTCCTGCTGACCTTCCACCTTGAGTTTTGCCTTCTGTGGTACTTCTGGCCATCAGGGCCGTAAGATCTGTCATGCATGTCATTCTCTAACATGTCATCCACAGTGTATGATGAGGGCACAGACACCTTTTTCAAGCTTGCTTGTGCCCTCATGATGGATTGGTAACCTGTGATTGTATCTAAGGTGCCAGTCAGTGACAGTTCAAAGGAGTTGGTGGTAGGCAACCCTTCCCATGGAATGTGCAGTGATGGAAAGTACCATCTAGAAGGGATGTCTTCACTTCTATTGTCATTGCTTCCCCCTTGATACTGAGTTTTGATCTCAGTGCCTGCTGCTTGCTGGACACTCTACCACTTGATCCAAGCTACCTTCAAGTCCTTTTCTGCTTCCGTTAATTGTTAGGTAAAATTTTTCATTATTGCTCAGTGTTGTAGAAGATCCTCCTACCTGCAGCTTCCTGCATAGCTGAAAATACTGATGTGTGCCATCCAAACATTTTGTTTGCTCAGATGGAGTCTTGCTAACCTTTTGCCTGGGTTGGACTTTAACTGCAATCCTCTTAATCTCAGCCACCAATGTAGCTGCTATTACTGGTATGAACCCACTCTGAGAGGCCCTCTGTGAGTTTTCTAGTGATGCAGGCCAGCCCTCCAGGTGTGATGGATAGGAAGAGCAGGGTCTGTAGTGTCACATTATTCCCACTGGATCCTGAAATAATGAGAACTCTAAGTTTAAGGGCAACCATTATAAGCCATTTTCATGATTTTCCTTCTCTTACTTTTCCCAAGTAATGTCATTTGTGTGTGTTTGTGATTTAGTTTCTATTTAAATTTGAAAAAAGGATGGAATTGGCAAGGCACAAAGTCCCCTCTAGAAGTCATGTATGCCACCTTCCTATTTCTGTGAGAAAGTTTTCATAAAAAAAGAGGTCTTCAACCTTTCTGGAACCTTCTTTTGAATTAGTCTTGTCTATTTACTTAGAAGTAACATATAGCATGTGTACATTTTGTCACAAATGCTATGTGGAGTGTGTTGCAGCTGACCATGAATAGGGCTATGTTGAGTGTATCTGAGGCCCCCATGGGACAGCGACCTCAGCTGCAGTTTGTGGCTCTGAGTTGCCCAACCTTGTCCTTGCACACAGACTCAGAGAATCTGCTCTGCTGGTTCCCAGGCAAGGAGCACATGGGCACAGGTGGGCTGCCCCATGCAGGGAGGATTTTGCTCTGGGCTGTAACACAGTGTTAAGGCATTTTGTACCTTGCTCGTTGTAATAAACCCCTGCATCCTCAGGCTTCACCTCACTGCCACTGAACCTGTCAGGGACCCCAGTAAATCGGTTAGAAACCGTATAGATCAGGAGATGTGGAGAATGGCTTGGCTTCTGCAGGTACCAATTCAAGTATGTGTTTCCATTGCTATGCAGGAGGATCTCATTGGACTTGCAGGAGATGGAGGCTGGCTCTTCAGGGTTGAAGGACAGGGAGAGTGGAGTCTGTGTCATCACAACATCTCCACTAGATCCTAGAAAGAAGGAAGTTAAGTTGGAGTCACATAAAAGTTTTTAGCTAGTTTCATAAGTTTTCTCCATTGTACTAAATTATTATTTGAAATTTTATTTGGATTGTAAATATTCAATTTCACAGCAGGAAATTAACATTTGTAAACAGAGGTCTTTTTGTTTGCTATCTCATTCTATAGAATAATTTTCAGCAGCATCTATGTCTCTAACCAGCCCACATAGCTCTAACCAGCACCTGCAGTCCTGAAGTATGAGATGCACACACTTCACATGTGGGCAGAACACAAAGCAGCAGTGATGTACCAGACCCCACCTGAAAACCGATCTCCTCCCTCCTTTCTTTCATCTCTCTGCGTCCTTGCCAGGGATCCAGAGCATCAGCAGCCCCAGCAGCTGAGCAGGGCACCTCATCTTGAGACACTGAAATGAGGAGTCCTGATCAATGAACTTAGTGTGAGAAGTTAAACTTAGCAACGAGTCTCCTCCCTAGGTAGCACTATGCAAATTGTATGTTGGGTGCAGCAATATGGAAAGACTTAAGGGGCATGGAAGGAGGCATCTTAGTTGAGTTAAACAATATCTGTATTGAAAAGAGGCCAGCAAAGATAAATTGCTTGCTGTGTGCCTCAGTGGGCAATAGGAGGCCATGTGGAACATTTGGATGGGTTTGTTGGGGAAGAAGAAGGAGAGAAGGTATATATGGACCAACCTCTCTAAGACAGCAAAGAGACCCAATGCAGTGCAGGTGTGGAGACTGGTCTCTTGGTGGGGAGCAGTGCCTGTGTGGTTCCTTCCTACTAAGTAGATAAGCAACTTTGCCCTCCCAAGTATTGCCCTTCAGTTTCCTACCATTGCCAGCATAGACTAGAGCTATGCTGATAGTTGCCAAGTAGACAAACATTAGAAAGAAAGGTTGGCAAGAGCTTTTCTTTGGACCTAGTGAATAGAACTCTGTGATGCTCATGTGAAGAGAACTTGGCATGAGGAAAATAAGAATTTCTGTTTCAGCTAAATAGCCAATTTCCCAGTTCAATACAAGAGCAAAGGATGAAAATTATTGTGTAATAGTAAATAAAAATTAGTGGGAAATAGATTTACAAATTGGCAATCATTCTGTCATACTTATTGCTAGATATATCAGATTCATAAAAATATCCCTCCTCCCCCACTATTTTGGTAGTACATGGTTTGAGGGGATTTAAACTTGCTATGGAGACACTGTACCACTTCAGCAATGCCTTACTTCCTGCTTTATGCTCCTATTTTGGAGATGGAGTCTCATATAATTTTCAGGCCAGGCAGGTTTAGAATCACAGTTCTCTGGATCTCAGCTGTATGTGTAGTTAGGAGCCACTGATACCTAATAAAAATATTTCTTATTTATTTTTACTTATTGTGCCAGTACTGGAGCTTGAACTCAGGGCCTGTGTGCTGCCTCTTAGCTTTTTCATTCATGGTTGGCACTGAACCCATGGAGCTATACCTCCATTTCTGGCTTTTGCCTGGTGAATTAGAGATAAGAGTCTCATGGACTTTGCTGCCTGGGCTGGCTTACAAGCATATTCCTCAGATCTCAGCTTCCTGAGAAGCAAGGATTACAGGTATGAGCTACTGGTGCCTAATTAAAAATATTTCTTAAGAGAAGAACATCTTGATTTCATCAGATGTATTTTTTCCTCCTATGAATGAACTTAGAAAAATCCTTCCCACAGGCCAGTCCTTTCCATTGTCATGGATATTAGGCAGTTACCAGATTTGAAAAAGAGACTCATTTAAAAAAAATCGTGGAATGCAGTCCTTTATTGTCTCAGGGCAATTTGAATCAAAGACTGGGCTTCCAAGATGGTCATTGTGGTGACAGTGTTGGGTCAGAGCTGGGAGGACATTAATTCCTAACTTCCTGCTTTTAGAGCTTTCAGAGAGCAATTTGTGTTGTGATTTGTAGGAGGATGGAACAATTATGGAGTCTGTCATATTTCCTTTTAGTGCAGAAGTAACTCTGTGGATGGCTTTCTCCAGAAGAGAAAGAAGAGTCTCTAAACATTGTGCAAAGCAGTTATGTTTATAGCTGACATCTGCCCATGGAACATAGCCATAAAGACAAAATGGACAGACCATGACCTTCTTCACAGTCAACCTATGGGGGCTCATTTGTGTCATCTTAGCTTTATGGGTGGTATAAATAAGAGGATTACAGTTCATATCAATCCAGGCAAAATATAAGACCTTTTTAAAAATAATATTTAGAAATCTTACATCCTCAGGATACTTTTTACAGGGTCTGTGTCATGGAAATGGTGAAGATAGAAGTCTCAGGTATTTGAAAATCATATTTACTTTTGTAGTCTCTGGTATGAGGGCTAGACTAGTTGAGGTGAGTTGTACATTTTCCTTGCATTCAATATAGGTTTGTGATTGATGAATAAGGAAATGTCAGTGGATGCTGTAGAATGGTTCATGACTATTATATCAGCACTCAGGGAGATCTGAAATTCATGAGCAGCCTAAGCTATACGATGAGTTCTGTTAAAAATAATCAAGCAAACAAAACCAATATAAGAAAAGAAAACAAGAAAGTCATTCGCGAGTGTTTTGTGGGTCTATGGTGTTTGACTATAATTTGATTTGAAGCCTTTGTTTTGTTGTGCTTCTGATACTGTGTGTAGTTTCTGGATGACAGCTATGCCATCAGCTTGCAGTGAAACCCCTAGAGTACTCGACATGTATAGCATGGCTTCTGAGAAGTCTGTGACTGTAGGTGGAAGCAGGTGGTGGATGGTGGATCCAAATGATGGGAAGAGCACTAGAAATCAAGTTTGATGAACTAGGCAAATTTTCTGAGTGGACTTGTTTTATTATATGGAAATGATGGGACGGTCCTTCACAGATTTGATACTCTGAGTTGCTGAACTCAGTTATTGTGCTAAATAACTTATGAAGGGCAAAATATACAAGGTATTTGAAAAAGAAAAGATGGGGAACAATAATTCTCTGAACCCCAAGATAAGAACTCAAACGGTTTTTCTTTCTTGCTATTGTTTCTAACTTATTTATAAGATGATTTTTTTTTGTTGTTTTGTATGTCCCTCCGCCACGGTATAACCCCTGTTTTCACTGTATTTGATGTTGGTATAATTTGAGGAGGGGAAGGGAAAAAAATCGTTTAAATAGGTATACAGGTTGACCCATTGCAGCAATGATATGTGCAAGTCCTTTTGTCGAAAAACAAACTTTACAACTTTGGCAGGAACGGGGTGGGGTGGGGGAATGTGTGGGTGGGTGAGAGGTGGTGGGGGGAGGATGGGAAGGGATGGGAAGGGAAAACAAAGGAGGAGGCAACAATGCTTGATGGGAAATGTATCTTGCTAATGTAATTTTAACCCCTCTATATGGTATTTTCTCAACAAAAAAAAAAGAAAAGAGAAGGAACTTTAGAACTTTGGTGGGGTGTGGCGGTGGAGGGAGGCAGGGAGCTGGGAGGGCAGGAATGGTAATGGGAAACAAAGGAGGAGGCAACAATGCTTGATAAGCAATGTACTCATTACTTTGTTCATGTAATTGTAACGCCTCTGTACGGTATTTTTATAATAAAAAATTTAATAATAATAATAATAAAAGAAATGATGTAAAATAAATTCTCCCTAGGTTTTGCTGTTCATAATGGTGACCAGCAGGGGCAGCAAGGGACAACATTCCCCCTCCACTGCTCCTATTCTCCCCTCCTGTGCTAGGGTTCAACTCAAGACCTCTTGCTGCTGCTCTTCTCTTACTTGGCTTTTCAGTTGAGGGCTGACACTGTACCACTTGAGCCATGCCTCCACTTCCACCTTTTTCCTGTTTTCTTCGAGATTAGTGATTTTCAGATTAGTTTACCAGGACTGGCTCCAAACTGTGCATTCTCAAATCTCAGCTTCCCAGGTTAAGGCACTGGTGTCTCCCCTATTTTCTTTTATAATTTGTTTTGTAAAGTTTTTATTTTGTGAACCATTAACTTTCCAAACCCTTTACAAATTATTTAGAAAATACTTTATTAGTTTCCCCAATCAAACCCACGTAGATAAGACCTTACCTATTTAATACAGTGTATTTACCCCTGTACAAATAACTTTCCAAATCTTGACTTGCTCAATGAGATTGTGAATCTCTTCCTGAAAATATGTGAATCATTTAATATTAGTCTTCCATGAAACAAAAATTTTCTTTATTCAACACATTAATGTTACGTTTCAAAACCTTCTGCAAAGGTGTTTTTTACAAATAGTGTCTTGTCTCTGGGACATCACTCAGAGTTCATTTCCTATGGAGTTAGTTGCCCCTTCCCAGGGGTCCTGCTAGTTCCTTTTTTTTTTCTTTTCACTTCTCAATAGTGTATAGCTTCCAAGGCCCAGCCTGCTTTCATTTATATACAATATTGTCTAATGATTGCTCTGTGTCCCAATTCTGTACCTCCAGTTCAGACTGGTTCCTTGAATTTCAGAATTGCACATTCACAGACACTTAAGGTACATTTTCAGTTGGACGTCTCAAAATTCTAATTAAAGTCCAGATTCTCAGCTGTCTTTCAAATTTTCTTTCTGTTGGCTTCCCTCTCCCAATAAACATCGTTCTAAATTCTGTCTTTTCCAAGTTCAAACACATGCAGTGATCATCTTTGATTTTTTTCTTCTGGCACTTCATCTCCAATATGTCAGTAAATATTTGTATTTGTTCTACTTTCAAAGCATGATGAGCTCTGATTATCTTTCAGCACAGTCATCCTGGGGTTAAAAGCCAGAGTAGGCAGATGTATTTTAATGTGGCTATGCTTTTCAAGGGAAGTTAATATGGGACATATATATATATATATATATATATTCAAATGGGACATATACATATATATTAAGCTATTTCACTGTCCCCAAATTATTTGATAAATATAAGGTGTCCCTGTGATGAAATCTTCACTCTCTGTTTTCCTACCCTGCATTTTAGAGGTAGTCATGGCCCTTCAAGATTTCTAGAATTAAGGAACTTGTTTTCCTGCTGAAGTTTCCACATGTCATGAGGGTGGGGTTGAGTTGATGACTATACTGTGTAACTCTTGAACTAGTAGATTTTCTTTTACATACAGTAGTTAAGGGTCCATGCGTGCATAAACCCAATAGATGCTGGAGAGTCATCATGAAGAATTATCTATATATTTGTTGGTGGATTTCCATTCATTGCTGGGAGTTAAATCTCTGAGAAGAGTCCTATCTCCTTGCCATGATAGTTATGCTAGTGGATTCAGGAATATCTTTTTTTCTTTTCAATTTTTTTTATTTTATTTTATTTGTGAACATACTGTACAGAGGGGTTACAATTGCATGGGCAGGATAATGCGTACATTTCTTACCAAGTATTCTTTTCAATTTTAATTAGAGTTTCATGAGTAAGATAATGAGTACATTTCTTATCCAGCATTGTCAGGAGTATATTGATGAGCAAATAGTATTTCCTTGCATGTGGATGTTGTGTGAGTCAGGGATCTTGTCACAAGTCACAGAAACCAGCCCCAGCAGATATAAATGTAAGAGAAATTTGTTAGAAATATGTTGGAAAAAAAACAGGAAAGGAACTAGGTAAATGGAGTGCATGAGTGGAGAGAGATGGGGAAAAATAATGAAATAGGAGACATTGAGCAAAATGCACTGTTAAGCTGACATGTTAAATTGAAACTCCCTATACAACACCTGCGAGATGATAAAATAAATAAAAAAAAACAGAAAGAGAAACAGAGAAGTACAGTTATACTTGTTAGTTCTTATGCTTGCTGGCTTTCGGTTACAGTGACTAACACCATTTGTGAAGAGTTAAAAATGTCTATTTTGGCTCATGGTTTTGGAGGTTCCAGTTGGCTGATTGAATGCAAGAGGGTGATGGGAGACTGCAAACAAATGGGGAAATGACATTCAACCCTGAAGTGATTTTCCAAGTTTATTAAATTTATATTTCCATTATTCAGTGGAAATTTTAACATATCTCATTGTAACTGACAAGACAGGGATATCATGGGAAATGGAAAAAAACACACACACTTTAACTCCTTTCACTCAAGTTTTGTCTTGTGCATTCATGTTTGAGGTTCTGACAAATCATATCATTTCCTCAGATATCATAGCTTAACACCAATGTATGTTGCTCTTGCAACGTTCTGGACAAGGATTTGACCACAGGTTCCAGGAATGGCGTCTGCCCCAAATTTTCTTCAGGATCCAGTCAGAGTATAATAACTTTGTATTTGTGACATCTGCCAAACAAGAGCCCCTCAGGTGCTGCTAATTTTCCTTCCTTCTTCCTTCCTTCCTTCCTTCTTCTCTCCCTCTTCTCTCTTTTTCTCCCTCCCTTCCTTCCTCTCTTCCTTCCTCCTTCCCTCCCTCCCTTCTGCCTCTCTATTTCTTTCTCTTTTTCCCTTTCTCCCTTGTTTCTTTTCCTCTCTCCTTTTTATCTTTCTTTACTTTCCTCCCTACTCCCACCCTACTTCCTTCCTTCTTCCTTGTTTTATTTTTTCCAGCATGATTTGTTTTTCTTAAGATTTATAAGCTGAGGAATTTAGCAATTAGGATATTGAGTGATTTTGGAATATTGAATCCATTCCAAATTATCTATGAGTTGCTCCTCACTAATTCATCTAGGAGTCTAAGGTGTAAAAGGTTCTAAGTTGCTCTCACAAAGTCTAAATTGGTGTCTGAGTGTTTTCTAGTCACACAGTTACACTGTCTGTGTTGGTATCCTTGGGATCCTGCATCAGGTATGTTCACAGCCCACTGCCCACAGAGTTGGTTCCTTACTTCCTGACTGTTTTGCATGGGTGCCTGGAGGCTTGTTTCAGCTGTGCAGGTTTTATATGTGAGACGTTGCCTTGAGCAGGGAGCTGCATCAGGCAGGTAGGAGCAAGAAGATGAGCTTGATAGCCAGATCTTCAACACCCTGCTTCTCTGGGTGTCTGGTGAGAAACTTACTTGCTGGGATGCATTTAGTGCCTTTTGTAGAACTGAAAAAATGTTTTGAATGGAAGCAAGAATTTTTTTCTTTGTTCTTGTTTCTGTTCTTTTGTCTAGTTTGTTTATCTGTCTTTGGGAAGGTAAAAGGGGACACAGAAATGAAGGGACAAAGTATAAACAAATGCAGCAGTGATACTCATGAAATAATATGTGGAACTATTCAACTTGTGTGTGGGGATGAGAGGAAAAAACTTGGAAAGAGTGAGGGACAGGGTGACATTGTCCAGAAAGAAATGTACCTGTTATCTGACGTATGTAACTGTAACCCCTCTGTAATCACCTTTATAATTACAATACTAAATGAAAAAATGTAATAAGAAATGGCAATCTCTGTCGGGAGCCCTGCAGGGAGTCCCTCTGCATGATAAGCTTGACTATCTCCCTGGAACATCTCTTGAGGCTATTTACAGAATCTGGTCTTTGCATCCTGCCCCAAACAAAGACCAGGTAGCTGCTATTGACCACCTTTTCACATTGCCCTAAGCAAGCATCCTGCAGCTGCTATGCCCAATGAAAAAGCTTCCTTATTCTAAGCATATAAATACCCTTGTGTGAAAAATAAAATTTGGCAGCTTGATCAGAATCCTTGTCTTGCTGTCCTTCTTCGTGTCTCTTGTCCCTTCATTCCTTCTCGCTTAGGTTCATTGCCCTGGTTGAAGTCCTGCGGGTCGGGACAAATCTCCAGTATGGACAGAATAACATACTGACTTATAATACAATTAGAAGGTGTATGTTAGTGGTGTTTCAATGTGTACATGATGAGGTTTGAGTGTGTGTGCATGTATGAATGACCGTCCATTTGTGATTGCAGGTGTCTGTGGAGACATCATAATGACACATTCTCCAAGTTCTCTGGCTGTGTCAGTAGGAGAAAGGCCACTATGAACTGCAAGTCCAGTCAGAATGTGAACAACCACATAGTCTGGTACTAGCAGAAAGCAGGGCAGGCTCCTAAACAGCTCACTTATTGTGCATCCACTTGTCCATCTGGAATCCCTGAGCGATTCATTGGCAGTGGGTCTGGGGCAGACTACACTCTCACTATCAGCAACATGCAGGCTGATGATGTGGCAGATTATTACTGTCCACAGTAGTATAACTACCCTCCCACAGGGCTTCAGTCTTGATCACAAACCTCCACAGCCATGGTTCAGTAGTACTTGCTGTGTGAACAGCTTCCTTCCAACACAATCCTGAACTGGTATCCTTAATGTCTACCTGAGAGGCTGCATTTCAACATTTCATGCTGGTAGGGTTTGCAGGGACCAGGAATCATTCATGGACTTGTTCTTTCTGGATTTCTGTTTGTGGGAGATAATAGAAAAATATGGTAAGATTGTCTGAGAGACACTATTAGGAGTTTTTGTGTTATAGGTATCTGAATGTTAGTAATGACCTTATGGCTGATTGAATAAAGTTTCTCTTTACAGATGCCTGTAGTACCTTTTCTTTCTTCTCCCTCCCTCCCTTTCTCTCTCCCTCCCTATCTTCCTCCTTCCCTCCCTCCCTCCATTGTACCTTCACTCCCTCTTTCCCTCTCTTCCTTCTTTTCTTCCTTCCTTCCTTCTTCATTTCTTCATTCCTTCCTTCTTTTCTTCCTTTCTTTCATTTCTTTTTTTCTGTGCGTGTTGTTCCTAGAACTTGAATACAGGCCTGGGCAGTATTCTTAGCTTTTTCATTTTTTTTTACCTCAAGGATGTTGTCTTCTCCTTGAGTCATACCCCCACTTTTGTTTTTTTGAAGGTTGATTAAGATAAAAGTCTCATGGAATTTCCTTGCCAGGCTGGCTGGGTTTGAACTGCAATGCTCAGATCTCTTCCTTTGGGGTAGCTAGGATTATAGGCTGAAATACTGGCATTGGTGTCTTTAGTGGGTCTGGATAGATCAATTCCTCTTGTCCCCGTGACTCTCTTTAATTCTGGATGCTTCTATTTTGATCCTATTACTTACTTTTCTGGTCTCTTTCATTTTCCAGTATTAAACCCAATAATTTTCTGAATAAATTTCTGTTCCAATATTAAGCCCCTGATCTCTTGTTTCAAAACCTCAAACACAGAAGTCCATATTCCTAGTTAATCTCTCCTTTGCTTCACCCTGTTTTCCAGAGGCAACGGGTTTAGATACTGTTCACCCGAAAATTCCTCTTATCTTCCTTCAATCCTCGCCAACCATCCTGCATTTACACATATGTTTATTATACATGTTCATAGATTACAAACATCATATATGTCCCATATTCCTTTGTGTGTTTATATGCATAGTTATCTTTTAGGTTTAGCAGGCACACATGAGAGAAAGCATGTGACTGTCCTTCTGAATATAGCTTGCTTTGCTGACCATAAAGGCCCCAGATCTACCCACTTCTCTGCAAATGACTCAATTTCATGTGAAGCCAGGCCAGGCTCCATGACAAATGATTTATAAGACTTCTCAAAAGACTCTTGATTCCCACACTGTTCAGGCTCAGTTTTCATTCTGGAAATCAGCAATCTCCACCCTGCTAAGGATGCTGGAGTTTACTGCTGCTTCCAAGGTCCACAATATCTTACTTGTGTGGTACAGCCCAGAGCAAAACCCTCCCTGAGTGGAGTGGCCCAGCTGTCCCCTGTGGGGCTTGTCTGGGTTCCAGCAGGGCAGATGCTCTGAGCCTCTGGGTGACATCCAAGTTGTAGTTGAGGTGTCTGTCTCACAGGGGCCATGGCTACTCAGTTATTCAGAATATCCATTACCAAGAACTCGAGCAAAAGCAAGTGCTAGTGGGGATGGAGAATGAACTCTTGCCTAGGATTCTCCTGCTCTGCATCTCCATAGACTAGGATTAGAGGCCCAAGTATCCCTACTTGGCCACATACACATCTTAAATCCTATAAGATATTCTCCAAGTTTGTCTGTGCAGCCAGTTTTAGTTTACCTGTATCTATTAATTTATACATTGCAATGTGCATGTCTTAATACCTTCCTTTCTAGATGGGGAAATGTAATCTTTCCATCAGCACAGCTCTCCTTATTCTTTCTTTTATATAATAGTGGAAACTGATTTTTGTTTTACTTTGTTTTGCAAATAGTACTTTCTTCCTTCTCTTTATTCCCTCAGGTCCTTTCCATGTGACAAGGTGCTGATGCCATTTTATGTGCCTGGTCCTAAGCCTTGGATTTACTTCTGGCACTATGTTTTTTTCCCTGCTGACCTTCTCAGAGTGCGAGCTGTCTTCTGTGGTACTCCTCAACATCAGGGGTCTAAGGCCTGTCTTCTATGCCCTTCTCTCCCACTCCATACACAGTACATAACGAGGGACCTGTGGCCAGCTTGCTTAAGCACTCATGATGGATTGGTGACATGTGATAGGACTTGGTGACTGTGCCCAGCGTCTTTAGGCATCATTGAGTCAGTGAAGATTGAGAAGCATTCATATTGGCAACCATGTCCCATGCAATGTGCAGTGATGGCCAGTGCCACCCAGAAGAGATGACTTCACTTCTGTTGTTTATTCCCCGCCTCTGACAGTTAGAACAAGGGCTTCCCTCCTTGCAGACACTCTACCACTTGAGCAATGCCACCGTTACTCCCTTTTTGTTTTAGTTATATTTTAGGTAAAGTCTTTTATTTTTGCTCAGATTTGGCAAAGATCCTCTTACCTACAGCCTCCTGCATAGCTGGAACTACAGATGTGTGCCTTCATACCAGCTTGTTTGCTAAAATAGAGTCTTGCTAAACCTTTTCCTGTGTAGGGATTGAACTGTAATCTCAATCTCAGCCTCCTGCATAGTAGGTATTATAGGTATGAGCCACTATGGGAGGCCCTCTGTGATTCTTCTTGAGATACAGGCCAGCTCTCTAGAGGAGATGGATCAGAAGAGCAGAGTCTGCAGCATCAAATAATCCCCACTGGATCCTGAAATAAGGAGAACTGAAAGATTAAGTGCAATCATTATAAGGCATTTTCATAATTTTTCTTTTTATTGCTTTTATGCAATAATTCATTTTTTTGTGTTTGTGATTTAATTTACATCTCAATGTGAAAAGGAACAAAATTGATAAGGCACAAATCTCTTCTAGAAGTCAAGGATACCACCTTCCTGTGTCTGTTGGAAAATCTGAAAAAAACATCTTCAATCTTTCTGGAAACTTCCTTGAGTTAGTCTTTTCCACTTACCCAGAAGTGCTGTAGGGCATCTGTACTTTCATGTCACAAATGCTATGGGTGTGTGTTGCCGGTGACCAGCAAAGGGGTTTCGTTGAGTATAGCTGAGGCCCCCATGGGACAGAGACCTCAGTTGCAGTTTGTGGCTCTGAGTTCCCCAAACTTGTCCTTGTACACAGACTCAGAGAATCTGCTCTGCTGGTCCCCAGGCAAGCAGCACATGGGCACAGCTGGGCTGCCACATGCAGGGAGGTTTTTGCTCTGGGCTGTAGCATCGTGTTAGGGCGTTTTGTCTCTTGCTGGCAGTAATAAACCCCTGCATCCTCAGGCTTCACCCTGCTGATTGTCAGTGTGAAATCTGTGCCTGACCCACTGCCACTGAACCTGTCTGGGACCCCAGTAAATCGGTTGGAAACTTTATAGATCAGGAGTTGTGGAGACTGGCCTGGCTTCTGCAGGTACCAATGCAAGTATGTGTTTCCATAGGTATGCAGGAGGCTCTCACTGGACTTGCAGGAAACGGAGACTGGCTCTTCAGGGGCAACCATCAGGGAGTGTGGAGTCTGTGTCATCACGATGTCTGCACTGGATCCTAGAAAGAAGGAAGTCAAGTGGGGAGTCACATAAAAATTTTTAGCTGGCTTTATAATTTTCCTCCATTGTGCTGAATTATTATTTGAATTTTGATTTGAATTGTAAATATTCAGTTTCAAGTTGTGTACCCAGAGGGTGTTCTTACCATGTCACTCTAAAGAACAATTTTTAGCAGAATCTAGATCCTGATGCCCTGAATCCTTTCTCCCTCTCAGAGCTCTAAACAGCACCTGCTGTTACTTCATTGTGAAGTATGAGAACCACACACCTCACATGTGAACAGAACACACAACAGCAGCAGTGGTGCACCAGACCCCACCTGAACACCCCATTTCCTTCTTCATCCCCTTCATCTCTCTGTGCCCTTACCAGGGATCCAGAGCATCAGCAGCCCCAGGAGCTGAGCAGGGCATCTCATTTTGAGAAAGTGAAGGGAAGAGTCCTGATCTGTCAACTTAGGGTGAGAGTTGAGCTTTTATCTTAGCCTTAGCACAGAGGCTTCTCCTAGAGAACACTATGCAAATTGTATGATGGGTGCAGCAATTTGGATAGACTTAAGGGGCATGGAAGGAGGCATCTTAGTTGCACCAAATAATTTTTGTATTGGGAAAAATTTAGTAAGGATAATTTGATGATGCCTGCCCCAATGGGCAATAAAAGGCCACATGGAAGGTCTGGATGTGTTTGTTGGAGCAGAAAGGTAGGTAAGGACCAACCTCTCTAAGACAGCAAAGAGATCCAAAGCAGTGCAGGTGTGGAGACTGGGCTCTTGGAGGCAAGCAGTGCCTATTTGGTTCCTTCCCAGCTAAGAAAATAAACAACTTTTCTCTCCCAAATATTGCCCTTCAGTTTCCTACCATTGGCAGCATAGACTTGAGCTTTGCTGGTAGTAGCCAAGTGGACAAAGCATGTTAGAAACAACACCTATCAATGGCTTTATCCTTTGTGTTAGTGAATTAAACTGTGTGATGCTCATGTGAAGAGAACTCTGAAGGGAGGAAAAAACGAATTTCTGTTTTAACAAGAGAGCTAATTGTCAGCTTGCAGATAAGCGCAAAGGTGGGAAATTACACTTTTAGGAGTGTATATAAATATCCTAGGAACTAGTTTTTATAAACTGGTGAACATTCTGTTATTATTGTTTCCATATATATCTTCTTCTTTTTTTTCATTTTTTGGTTGGTCGTCGGGCTTGAACTCTGGGCTTGGGTGCTCTCCCTGCAGTCTTCATCTCAAGGCGAGCTCTCTTCCACTTGAGCCACAGTGCCACTTCCAGTCTTCTAGTGGTTTACTGGAGATAAGCCTCTCTTGAACTTTCCTGTCTGAGCTTTCTTTGAACGGTGATCCTCAGATCTCAGCCTCCTGAGTAGCTAGGATTACAGGCGTGAGCCACCGGCACCCATCTATTTACCTATATATCTATAGATGAATACCAGATTCATGAAAACAGTCCCTCCAAATTTAGTAGTGTTTGGTTTGAAGTCAGGTTTTCAGACTTGTTAGGCTGGTATTTTTTCACTTGAGCCATTTTTGGTTGTTGAATCTTATGGACTTTTTAGCGCAACTTGGTTTATAATCACAATTCTCTGGATTTCAGCTTTCTGAGTAGATAGCTAGAAGGCACTGGTACCAGAACAATATTTCTTTTAATTAATTAATTTTCATATTTTAACTTATTGTGTCAGTACTTGGGCTTCAACTTAGGGCCTGAGCAATGCCCCTTAGTATTTTTATTCAAGGTTGGAATCCTACTCCTTGAGCTATTCCTGTATTTCTGGCTTTTTTCTGGTCAACGGGAGAGAAGAATCTTATGGGCATTTTTGCCAGGTTTGGCCTACAACTACATTCCTTAGATCTCAGTCTCATGAGTAGTTAACAGGAGTGATCCACTCTTGCCTGGCCAAAAGCATTCTAAAGAGGATACTATCTTGATATCATCAATTGTAATGAACACTTATGGAAATTTTTTCCCTGAATTGTCTTAGAATATTCCTTAACATGTCTATTCTTTCTTGTCAAGCGTTTTATGCAGTCACAATCATAATTCCACAGTTTAGGGCTGGGAAGTTGGCTCTATGATAGAGCGCTTGCCTCACATGCATGAGGCCCTGGGTTTGATTCCTCAGCACTACATAAGCAGACAAAAGCTGAAAGTGGTGCTGTGGCTCAAGTGGTAGGGAGCTAGCCTTTTGCTGAAGAGCTGAGGGACAGTGCCCGGGACCAGAGTTCAGCGCTCACATTGGACAAAAAAAATTCCACAGTTTGCAAAGAAATTTCATTTATTTAGAAAAGAAGGAATGCAGTCTTTTACTGTCCCAGGATAGTAAGACCAGACTTCTCGAAGGCTTCATCCAGATTGGTCACTGCCATGAGTGCATTGAGTCAGAGCTGGGAGGACATTAATTCCAGACTTCTTACCTTTAGAGATCAATCTGTGCTGTTTTCATCAGCAACTTTATGGTCCTTTTACACATTGAAGCAATGTAATATACCACCTCACAATGGACACTTGATTTGTAAAAAAGTAACAACTAAGGAGTCAGTCACATTTTCTTTTAGTGTAAAAGCATCTCTGTGGATGTCTCTACATAGAAGAAACAGAGAAGTCTCCAGACACTGTGAAAAGTAGATATAGCTGACTATTTTTGGGTTTCTAAAACCTTATTTTGTACTTGTCTAAATGGAATGAACAATATTACAGGAATGAAAGAAAGCAAAAATAAATCTTTGGAGCAGTTATAAATCAAAATTGTAATGTTCTTCTGAAATCTAGAGGAAAAAGTAACTTGTTAGAACTGTCTTGGGAGCATTAGTTCATGTTTTTGGCCTTGAAATTGGTATCTTCCTCCATCATGGTATTTTTGGCTTTCTTGTACTGTGGCAGGCCCCCTAGTTTACAGTTCCTAGCATAGTTTTGAATCTTTTTTTATGCTATAATGTTTTTCAAGTTGAAAAAAATGATTGCAGCAAATTACCTTTGATAAAAAAGTAAGAAGGGAGATCATATTGGTTAAATGGAACACTTAACATGCACATTGAGTGGTCAATGTTATTTCTGGTTTTATGCTTAAGGTTTAAGATTGCTTTTGAAAGAAAATGTCCTGAAGCCAAGCACTGCTGACTTATACTCTGATCCTGGGGAGTCAGGAGGATGAGGTCTAGAAGAAGAGTTTGTTTGTCTTTGTTTTTGTTTATAAGTTATAGGGCTTGAACTTATGTCCTGATGGCAGTCCCCATTCATTTTTGCTTGAGATTAGTGCTCTACCATTGGGTCACAGCCCCATTTCTGTTGGTTGTGGGGCCTGAACTCTGGGCCTGGCCACTGTCTCTGAGCTGTTCAGCTGAAGGCTAGCTCTGTACCACTCGAGCCATAGTGCTGCTTCCAGGAAGATGAGGTTTGAAGCAGATATGGGAAGAAAAGTATGTTGCATCAATCTCGAAAATAACCCTAAAAAAGTGCACTTGAGGCATGATTAAACTGGTACAGCTCCAGAGAAGTATAAATACAGAGGAAACATGAGCCTCTAACTTCAAACTGCAGAACAAATTTGTCACTTTTTTTTGTATCTTTCCCCATCTTTTTTTTTGGGGGGGGTCTGGTCATGGGGCCTGAACTCTGGGCCTGGGTACTGTCCCTCAGCTCTTCAGCTCAAGGCTAGCGCTCTACCACTTGTGCCACAGCTCCACTTCCGGCTTTTTTCTTTTTTGCTTATATGGTGCTGAGGAATCGAACCCAGGGCCTCTGGCATGCAAGGCATGCACTCTACCACTGAGCCACCTTCCCAGCCCTTTCCCCATCTTTTCTTTGCCCAAATTTTCCTTCCTTCCTCTTTCCTTCTCCTCCATCTCTTTTTTATTCTTGAATATTTTTGCTTTTTTATATCATATTATTGTGTTTAACTCTATCTGTTTGAGCTAGTTTGCCTATCATTTCTGTAAAAGTCAAACTAATAATATTGTTTAACCCTGAAAGTCTACTATTACTCCATCTAGTGGTTAGTAGTTTAGGTCTTTGAGATTGAGCTTAGAGCTTGTAAATTGTCTTTGCTCTGTTTTCTAGTTGCACAATTACACTTGGACTCTTGATTTGCATCAGCTGCTTTCATAATCCACTGTTCTGGTTATTTGCTTCCTCCTATGCTGATTGCTTTGCATAAGCCCCTCCAGGCTGCTTGTCAGTTTTAATAAATGAGTCCTTCTGAATTGGGACCTGAGCTGCCTCAAGTGGACTGGGACAGCAAGATGGCAGCACAGACCCAGGTCCTGGTGCTCCTGTTCCTTTGGATGTCTGGTGAGATATTTGAAAATGCCACAAAAAAAGTTTTTCCGCAATCCCCATTGGAAAACAAAAACCCCGGAAAAAAGAAAAAAAGGAAAAAAAAATAAGGAAAAAAATTTTAAGAAAAAAGTCAAAAATTAAAACCAAGGTAAGAAAACCGGCCAAACGCCCGGCCGCCCGCCCCCCCGGAAGGAAGAACAATGTGCATTCCTGTTTGCAGGTGGCTGTGCAGAAATTGTGGTTACTCAGTCTCCAAGGTCCCTGGCTGTGTCTGCAGGAGAAAAGGTCACCATCAACTGCAAGTCCAGCCAGAGTCTGTTATTATACAGTAATAACTACTTGGCTTGGTATCAGCAGAAACCAGGAAAAGCTCCTAAGCTGCTCATGTATGGGGCATCCACCCGGGCATCTGGAGTCCCTGATAGGTTCATTGGCAGTGGGTCTGGGACTGATTTCACACTGACCATCAGCAGCATAGAGGCTGAAGATATGGCAGATTATCACTGCCAACAGTCTCATAGCTTCCCTCCCACAGTGCTTCAGCCTTGATCATAAACCTCCTCCCCAGGCCACGGATCAGTGGGCCTTGCTGTGTGAACAGCTGCCTTCTCACACAGCCCTGAACTGGCATCCTTCCTGTCTGCCTGAGAGGTTGAATTTCAAAATTTAGTGCTGGTAGGGTTTGCAGGGACCAGGAAATCATTCCGGTACTTGGTCTTTATGTTTCCCTCTTTGAGGAAGAAAATGGAAAAAAAAAACGTAAGGTTGTCTGAAAGACACAGTTAGGAGTGTGACAAGGACAGGAACATGAATAATGCTCAAGTGCAAGAGGCAATGAAAATAAACTTAAATCTTAAGAGATAGAGATAGAAGTAGTAGTAGCGTGCGTGTGTGTGTGTGTGTGTGTGTGTGTGTGGGGGGGGGTAGTGTGCGGAACCGGACGCTTCAACACACGGCAAAAGGGCCGGTCCCGAACAATTTCCTTTCCTTTGTTGGGGCCAAGGGGCCAACAACTGAAGCAAAAGGCCAACTTTTTGGGCGTAAATGAAAAAAAAAAGCCCAAAAAACTTAATGGCGGAAAGCGGGCCGGCAAATGAACTACAAACCCTAAAACCCAACCCTCCGAATAAGCAAGAAAAAGGGCAAGAACCAATGGGAACGGGAAAACCAAGGCCTTCGAAAAAAACAAATGGTTTTCCCCCCAAACCCCCTTAAACCTGGGTGCAAGCAACTTGACCCCAATCCCCTTTTTCCGGGTCCTTAACTCCCAAAAATAAAAACAAAAAAGGAAACTCCGAAATTAATTCCCTCCCAAAAATAAACCCCTGAACCCCTCCTTCAAAAACCTAAAAAAGAAAAAACAAAATCCCAAGTCAATTCCTCCGGCCCCTCAACCCGGTTTCCAACCGAACAACCTATGGCAAACTCAAAAAAAAAGCAACCCCGGTCCAAACCCCCAAAACCCGGCCCCTTTAAACCCAAAAAAACAACCCCCACAACACAACACCACCCCGCGCCCCCCCTAAAAAATAATAAAGGTTGTTAGAAAAAACAGCGTCTAAAACACATCATTGCAACAAGGCAACAACCAGCACCCCTAAAAAAACAAGTTGTTTCCCCCCTGCTCCACAAAAAATAACAACAACAAAAAAAACAAAAAAAACAAGCATAACACCAGGGGAAGAACAAAAAACAAAAAAAAAAAAACCACGTAGAACATAAAAAAAACACAAAAAACAACAACAAAAAAAAAAAAAACACGTGTCCCCATATCGGGAGACACCTCACACAAAACAACATCATCTGACACCTTCCACCTAGCCTCGAAAAAAAACAAGTAATGCAAAAAAAGGAAAACAAAAGAACCAGGGTTCATTAGGCCCGGCCTTACTCAACTAAAAAAAATTTTTTCCAAGTGTTTCCATTTCCTAACAAATGGGACACTGTCATTCTTCTGTACACCAGTAGTTTCCAAGTGGACAAAGCATGTTAGAAAGAAAGCTTAGAAAGACGTTTTCCTTGGACCTAGCAAGGAAAACAAGAAGATGCTCATGCAGAGAAAAAGTGAAAAAAAGAAATAAAAAAAAATGCAAAGGCGCAAAATGGAACTTCCAAAAAAGAATACAAAGAGCACGCCAACAACAAACAACAACCCCACACATGCGCACATACCCAAATCCAGACAAACAAGACCAAAAAAAACCTACCACCAAAAAGAAGAACAATATTTATTACAGCATTATTCACTGTAGCTAAGATATGGAACCAACCCAGATGCCCCTCAGTAGATGAATGGATCAAGAAAATGTATATATATATATATATATATATATACATATAATGGAATTCTATGCCACCATCAGAAAGAATGAAATCACCCCATTTGTTAGGCAATGGAAAGTCTTGGAAAAATTATATTAAGTGAAGTAAGCCAGACACAAAGAAACATAAGTTCTGTTTTTGCAATAACTATTATATGTCTAGGATAATCTTACTGGACATGCAGAACAGTTCTAAACCTATGTAACATGACCATATAAGATGATGTTAAGCAGCATGCAGGCTGAAGATGTGGCAGATTTGTACTGCCAACAGAAGTATAACTTCTCTTTCACAGTGCTTCAGCCTCGATCACAAACCTCCTGTCCAGGCCATGGGTCAGTGAGCCTTGCTGTGTGCACAGCTGCCTTCTCACACAGCTTTGAACTGGCATCCTTCCTCCCTGTGTGAGAGGGAGCATTTCTCCATTGAGTCCTGGTAGGGTTTGCAGGGACCAGGAAAACTTTCAGATGCTTTTGTATCTTTCTTTGAGGGAGATAATTGTAGCAAAATATGGTAAGTTTGTCTGAGAGACATTGTTAAGAGTTTTTATATTACAGGTACCTGAATATTTATCATGTCCAAATGGCTGATGCCATGAAGTTACTCTTTACTCTTTAGAAACAGATATAGTTGTGTGTATATGTGTGCATGTGAGTGCTGTTCCTTAAGCTTGAACTCAGGGCCTGTGTGGTATTCCTGAACTGCTTCTCTTTTCTTTTCTTCTTTCTTTTCTTGAAGGCTAGTACTCTTCTGCTTGAGTCATACATTTGCCTTTATTTTCTTGGTTAATTGAAGATACGAATTTCATGGACTTTCTCACAGGTTGGGTTTCTTAGAATTGCAATCCTCAGATCTTATCTTTCTGAGTAGCTAGGATTACAGGCAGGAGCCATTGGTGCTGTTAGGTCTAGTGTTTCTGGATAGATCAATTCTTCTTCTCTCTTCTTCCTTTAATCCTACAGGCTTCTATTTTGCTCCTATTTCTCATTTTTTGTCTCATTTACTTCTTAATATTAAACCCCATCATTACGTGGATTCAGTTCTTTCCCAATATTAAGTCCATGATACCTTGTTTCAAAACCTGAAACACAGAAGGCCATATACCTAGTTTATCTCTTCTGTCTCTGCACCCTGTTCACCAGCTGAATGAACTTCTGTGGTCAATTTCAAACAAAATACATCCCTATTCTACCTTGTCACATCCTGTTCTTTTTTTCAGGTCTTTCAGTCATACTTTCTTTTAAAAATAATTTTTGAATTGTGCAATTTAATTACTAGATATGTGTGACACCATTTCCCATTAGATTTCCTCATCTTTGGTCAATTTTCTCTTTAGTTTATCCATGGGCACCTCAGTCTAATATTGTTGTAGATAGACAGTGAGGATCTTAGACATACTATATGTTGAATTCCTTATGTAGTATGTCATTAACGTGGGCATTTTCGTGTAAAGAAGTCAAAAGACAAAATCATCCTAATATTATTTCCCTATCGCTATCTGAAATCTTATGAGCTTTAGTTCCTGGAAAAGATATCAGTAAACCCAAGGAGGGTCCTACACTCCGACACAGGGGAGCCTAGGGGGAGAGCCCCAAGCTAAGGATTTGCAAGTGTTATAAAGTCACACAATCAACCAGCTGTTTGGATTCCCACCAGGTGTTGCTTTGCTAGACAGACATAAGCAACAAGTGATCATTGCCTCAAACTTTAACTTTTCATCCTTCCCCCTCCCCTTGATTTATGGTCCTGAGCCACATTCTTGTGGCTCTGGCCTAAAACTAAACTCCAACAGCTCTTGATCTTGAACGAGTATACCAATAACAATCAGTCCTTTTTTCTTTTCTTGAGGCATATGAGGAGTGGTTGGGTAGGATGCTTGGAGACTTCCCATGTTTCCCAATGGTCATCCAGGGCAAATGCGTCAGCCGGACTGGCATGGGAGCAGTGGATCCAAACAGCAATGCCATCCACCTTAAGGGCAGTAGGTGTAGCCAGTAGCACCATGTAAGGTCCCCTTCTACTGTGGTTCCAGAGATCTCAAGTTGTGCCTTCGAACAAACACCCAGTCCCCTGGTTTAAACAAATGGGGGGTAGGAATAGAAGCAGAATCATCTAGTGCTCTAAGCTGGAGCCACATACTCTTATGCACCAGCTTTAAATAGTCAAGCTTACACAGAAATTAAGTATCATTCAAATCAGCAAGCAGTCTGAAGGCTAGGGATAATAGGTGGAGGGTGTCCATACATTATTTCAAAAGGAGTAAAGCCAAGCCAATAGGGTGAATTTCTTATTCTAAACAAGGCAAAAGTAAGGAGCGATACCCAGTGTGTGCCAGTCTCCAAGGCCAATTTAGTTAAGGTCTCTTTTAGAGTCCGATTCATTCTTTCTATCTGCCCTGAACTCTGAGGTCTATAAGCACAGTGCAATTTCCAATCCATCCCCAGTGCCACGGCTATTCTCTGACTTACTTTTGAGATGAAGGCCGGTCCATTGTCCAACCCAATGGTGGATGGGAAGCCATACCTGGGTAGGATTTCTTCCAGGATCTTCTTAGCCATGAGGTTCGCGGTCTCATGCTTTGTTGGGTAGGCTTCAACCCATCCTGAAAAAGTGTCTACAAAAACTAGCAAATATTTATATTCAAATTTTCCATTTTTAATTTCTGTGAAGTCTACTTCCCAATACACACCTGGCTATCTCCACGGAGGTGAGCTCCTTTTGTAACTGGTTGATTGGGGGCATTGGTGAGCTGACAGGCTTTACAATTTTTAACAATGTCCTCAATGAGTTGATTTCCTTGCCTAATTTTTACTTCTGAGTGTTAGAGCAAGTCTTGCATTCCTTGAGTTCCCATGTAACACACCCAGTGGATTCTCTTAAGAGAATCCCAATCTCTGTGGGAAGATGTTTCCCCTCACCAGTTTTCACCAGTCTTTGTTTCCTTCTCTGTCTAGAGTTTTATAGGCCATGAGAATTTTCTTTATCCACTCCAAGTCTTCTTGGAAGTACTGAGGTGCAGGAGGCAAAGCTCATGGCCCTGTGTCTACTAGAGTCAGTACTTCTGCTCTGGGCTGGAGGGCTGCCTCCTTAGCTGCCTGATCAGCCAAGTTATTTCCTTTGGTTATAGAATCCATTCCCTTTTGATGGCCAGAGCAGTGCATAATGGCAATATTTGCTGGTTCCCATACGGCTAGGATGAGACTTAAAATTTCTTGTTTGTTTTTAATAATCTTTCCCTCAGCTGCCAGCAGCCTCCTCTCTTGGTAAATGGCTCCATGGACATGTACAGTGAGTGGCAAAAGCATACTGACTGTCCGTGTAAATGTTTAGTCTCTTCCCTTTTCCCATCTGTAGGGCTTTTGTTAGTGCCACTAGTTCTGCTCTTTGTGCAGACATTCCCTGGGGGAGTGCTTCTGCCCATACTATCTCAGTGTCCGTGGTGACTGCTGCGCCCGCGTACCTTTTCCCATCTGGAATGAAACTGCTGCCGTCTGTGAACCAGGTATGCTCAGCATGAGATAGTGGTGAGCCCAAGAAGTCTGGCCTCTTTTCCTTGGCCCAGTCCCTCTTTTCAAACTCAATTTCATGTTCTCTGTCCTTCCTTTTCTGTCTTTGCTCCTCTGTCTCTCTCTTATTGTAAGCCTTTTCCACCATGGCTATTAGATCCCTAATAGACTTTTCACCAAGTTTGTCTAGAGCCTGCAACTTTTGCTTTATGTCTGGTGCAGCTTGATTTATATAGGCAAACATAATCATCTGAGCCAGCTCCTGGGTCTCAAGAACATATGGGGTATATTGACTAAAAGCTTCCATGAGCCGCTCAAGATATGCTGCCAGATTTTCACTTCCTCCCTGTCTTACATCATAAACCTTGGCCATATTAGTAGTTCAGTGAGCCGCTGTCTTGAGACCTGCCAACAGAGCCTGGCGATAGACAAGGAGTCACTCCCTACCTTCAACCGTATTGTATTCCCATGTTGGTCAGATCTCAGGAAAATAGGCAGCGATCAGGGCAGGATCTGTGATGGGCGCTCCTGTGGGGCCAGGGTTATGTTTCCAGGCTGCCTCTCGGATACGGTCTCTCTCTTCGGTGGTAAAAAGGACCTGTATAAGCTGACTGCAATAATCCCAAGTGGGCTGATGAGTAAAGAGAATAGTTGCAAGCAAACGAATTAAATCCTGGGGTTTCTCAGAAAAGGGGACATTTTGGGTATGCCAATTGTATAGATCACTGGTAGAAAATGGCCAATATTGGAGTTGCTGTTGACCATCTGCATCCACAGGACCTAAAGTGAGTAAGGGCAAAACAGCTGCATTAGAAGGGGGTTGATCCCACGTCATTGTCAAGTCACTGGCCCCTCAGAAACTTTAAGGGCAGGTGCCGAGGGTTCTATAGCTCCCTCCTTCTCTTGATCATTCTCAGGTTCTGCAAAAGGAATCTGGGAAGAGGAGTATGGGGGAGGAAACATTTCTTCTTCCAAGTTATCTCCCTGAAAAACCGGGGGTACCTTTTCTTTTCCTCTTTCTCAGTTTCTTTTTGTAAGTCTAGGGGGCTAGATGGAGTGGTGCCCATGGTTTTCAGTCCCATCAGTCATACAGTCCAACCCCCCCCAAACAATAAACAATACAAAGAAAACACACAGACAGGCCTGACAGTTATGAAAAAAAAGCTTCACACAGAGGGGTTCCAAGGATCCCCGCTCCACACGGCAGGGTTACCCCTGCCCCAGAAGACAATCTGGGATATCTCCCAGTTCCTCCAGAGTTGTACAAGCACATCCATTTCAACAACCCTTTACAAATCCTTTCCCTCCTCACAAGGGAAAAAGAAAGTAAAACAAACAACTGGACCAGACAAATTAACAGACAGAGCTGTTTTACCTCTGAAGCCTGAGGTCTCGAGGGACTTTGGGGAGGAGGGGGGGAATCCCAGATGAGCCCCCACTAATATGTTATGCCAAGGTCGCAGGAACCCCCCACAAGAAGACCACCTAGAGTCAGAATCTACAGCTATTTTATTTAAACGGGCTGCAGCTCGGGCCTCGTCCTACACTCCGACACAGTGGAGTCTAGGAGGAGAGCCCCAAGGTAAGGATTTGCAGGTCTTATAAAGGCACACAATCAACCAGGTGTTTGGATTACTACCACGTGTTGCTTTGCTAGACAGAAACAAGCAACAAGTGGTCACTGCCTCAAACTTTAACCTTTCACATATCTTCCTTTCTAATTGAGGAAACACAATCTTTCCATCAGCACCACTCATATAACAATGGAAGCTGTGATTTTTATTTTATTTTATTTTGCAAATAGTATTTTCTTCTGCACCAGTTTCTATTCTCTTAAACATTGTGGGTCCTCGCCCTTGAACAAGGCACTGATGCTATTTTGATGTACTTGGGTCTTAATTCTTGAGAGCATTCCCTGCTGAAGTCTCATCTTGAGTTTTGCCTTGTATGGTAATCCTGTCCATCAGGGCTGCAATGTCTGTCATGCATGTCATTCTCTAACATGTCATCCACAGTGTATGATGAGGGCACAGACACCTTTTGCAAGATTGTTTCTGCCCTCATGATGGATTGGTAACCTGTGATTGAATCTAAGCTGCCAGTCAGTGACGATTCAGAGGACTTGGTGGTAGGCAACACTTCCCATGGAATGTGCAGTGATGGAAATTACCATCCAGAAAGGATGTCTTCACTTCTTTTGTCATTTCTTCCTCTTTGGTACTGAGTTTTGATCTCAGGGCCTGCTGCTTGCTAGACACTCTACCACTTGGTCCAAGCTACCCTCAAGTCCTTTTTGGCTTCCGTTAATTTTTAGGTAAATTCTTTCATTATTGCTCAGAGTTGTCGAAGATCCTCCTATCTCAACTTCCTGCATAGCTGGAACTACAGATGTGTGCCTGCCAGACAGTTTGTTTGCTGATATGGAGTCTTGCTAACATTTTGCCTGGGCTGGAATTTAACTGCAATCCTCTTAACCTCAACCTCTAGTGTAGCTGGTATTACAGGTGTGAACCCACTCTGAGAGGCCCTCTGTGAGTTTTCTATCCATGCAGGCCAGCCCTCCAAGGGTGATGGATGGGAAGAACAGAGTCTGTAGTGTCACATTATCCCCACTGGATCCTCAAATAATGAGAACTGTAAGTTTAAGTGCAACCATTATAAGCCATTTTAATGATTTTCCTTCTCTTACTTTCCCCAAGTAAAGTCATTTGTGTGTGCTTGTGATTTAGTTTCTATTTAAATTTTTAAAAAAGAACTGAATTGGCAAGGTACAAAGTGCCTCTAGAAGTCATCTGTATAACCTTCCTATTTCTGTGAGAAAGTCTTCATAAGAAAAGAGGTCTTCAACTTTTCTGGAACCTCCTTTGAAGTAGTCTTGTCACAAATGCTATGGGGAGTGTGTTGTAGCTGACCATGAATGGGGCTTTGTTGACTATACTGGAGCTTGAACTCAGGGCCTGGGTACTGCGTCTTAGCTTTTTCAATCATGGTTGGCACTGAACCCATGGAGCTATACCTCCATTTCTGGCTTTTTCCTGGTTAATTGGAGATAAGAGTCTGATGGAATTTCCTGCCTGGGCTGGCTTACAACCATATTCCTCAGATCTCAGCCTCCTGAGCAACCAGGATTACAGGTATGAGCCACTGGTGCCTAATCAAAAATATTTCTCAAGAGAAGAACATCTTGCTTTCATCAGATGTAATGAATACTTATGGCATTTTTTCCTCCTCTGAATGAACTTAGAAAAATCCTTCCCATATGCTAGTCCTTTCCATTGTCATGGGTATTAGGCAGTTACCAGATTTGAAAAAGAGACTCATTTAAAAATCATGGAATGTACGCCTTTATTGTCTCAGAGCAATTTGAATCAAAGACTGGGCTTCCCAGATGTTCACTGTGGTGACAGTATTGGGTCAGAGCTGGGAGGACATTAATTCCTGACTTCCTGTCTTTAGAGCTTTGAGAGAGTAAATTGTGTTGGGATTTGTAGGAGGACAGAACAATTATGGAGTCTGTCATATATCTTTTTAGTATAGAAGTAACTCTGTGGATGGCTTTATCCAGAAGATACTGAAGATTTTCTAAACATAGTGAAAAGCAGTTATGTTTATAGCTGACATCTGCCCATGGAATATAGCCATAAAACAAAGTGGACAATCATGACCTTCTTCATAATCAACCTGTTTGGGCTCATATGTGTCATCTTAACTTCATGGGGGTGTAAATAAGAGGATTGCAGTTCTTGTCAGTCCAGGAAAAATATAAGACCTTAATAAAAGTAATATTTAGAAATCTTACATCTTCAGGATACTGTTTACAGGGTCAATGTCATGGAAATGGTGTAGATAGAAGTCTCAGGTATTTGAAAATTATATTTATTCTTGTAGTCTCTGCTATAAGGTCTAGACTAGGTGAGGTAAGTAATACATTTTCCTTGCATTCAATATAGGGTTGTGTTTGGTGAATAAGGAAATGTCAGTGGACAATATACAATGGTTCATGACTATTATATCAACAATCAGGGAGAATTGAAATTCATAAGCAGCCTACGTTATATGGTGAGTTATGTTATAAATAATCAAGCAAACAAAACCAACATAAGGAAAGAAAACAAGAATCTTATTGGCGAGTGTATAGTGGGTCTACAGTGTTTGACTATAATTTGATTTGAAGCCATTTGTTTTGTTGTGTTTCTGGTACTGTGTGTAGTTTCTGGATGACAGCTATGCCATCAGCTAGCAGTAAAAACCTTAGAGTACTCGCCATATATAACATGGCATCTGAGGATTCTGTGACTATAAGTGGAAGCAGGTGGTGGGATGGTGGATCCAAATGATGGGAAGAGCACTAGAAATCAAGTTTGATGAACTAGGCAAATTTTCTGAGTGGACTTGTTTTATTATATGAAAATGATGGGACAGGTCCTTCATGGATTTGATACTCTGAGTTGCTGAAATCAGCTATTGTGCTGAATAAGTTATGAAGGGCAAAATATGCAAGGTATTTTGAAAGAGGACAGATCAGGAACAGTAATTCTCTGAACCCCAAGATAAGGACTCAAATTGTTTTTCTTTCTCACGATTGTTTCTAACACATTTATTAGATGATTTTTTTGTTTCTTTGTATGTCCCTTCCCCTTGTTAGAACCCCTATTTTCACTGTATTTGATGTTGGTATAATTTGTGGAAGGAAGGGAAAACACAAATTGTTTAAATAGGGATACAGGTGAACCCACTGCAACAATGAGATGTACAAGACTTTATGATGAGAAATGAACATTACATTTGAAGTGGGAAAGGGGGCGGTGAGATGGGAGGGAAGGGATGGTAAGGGAGAAAAAGGAGGAGGCAACAATGCTTGATAAGAATTGTTGTTATTACATTTGTCTTGTAATTGTAACCCCTCTGTACGGTATTTTCACAATAAAAAACTTATTAATAATAATAAAAAAGAAATGATGTTAAAAAAATTCTAGAGTTTGATGTTCATAATGCTAAACAGCAGGGGGCAGAAAGGGACAACATTCCCCCTCCACTGCTCTCTCTCCCACTCCTGTGCTAGGGTTCAACTCAAGACCTCTTGTGCTGCTCTTCTCTTACTTGGCTTTTCAGTTGAGGGCTGGCACTGTGCCACTTGAGCCATGCCTCCACTTCCACCTTTTTCCTGTTTTCTTCGAGATCAGTGATTTTCAGATTAGTTTACCAGGACTGGCTCCAAACTGTGCATTCTCAAATCTCAGCTTCCCAGGTTAAGCCACTGGTGTCTCCCCTATTTGCCTTTTAATTTTTTTTGTAAAGTTTTTATTTTGTGAACCATTAACTTTCCAAACCTTTTAAAAATTATTTAGAAAATACTTTATTAGTTTTTCCAATCAAACCCACGTAAATAAGAGCTTACATATTTAATACAGTGTGTTTACCCCTGTACAAATAACTTTCCAAATCTTTGACCTGCTCAATGAGATTATGATCCTCTTCCTGAAAATACATGGACCATTTAATATCAGCCTTCCATGAATCAAAAATTTTAATTATTTAACACATTAATATTACATTTCAAAACCTTCTGCCAAGCCGTTTTTTACAAACAGTGTCTTGTCTCTGGTATATCACTCAGAGTTCATTTCCTATGGAGTTAGTTGCCCCTTCTCTGGGTTCCTGATAGTTGTTCCTTTTTTTTTCACTCTTCAATATTGTCTAACTTCCAATGCCCAGCCTGCTTTCATTTATATACAATATTGTCTAATTATTGCTCTGTGTCCCAATTTTGTACCTCCAGTTCTGACTGGTTCCTTGAATTTCAGAATTGCACATTCACAGACACTTAAGGTACATTTTCAGGTGGAGGTCTCAAATTTCTAATTAAAGTCCAGATTCTCATCTGTCCTCCATATTTGCTTTCTGTTCACTTCCCTTTTCCAGTAAACATCATTCTAAATTCTGTGTTTTCCAAGTTCAAACACATGCAGCGGTCATCTTTAATTTTTTTTCTTCAAGCACTTCATCTCTAATATGCCAGTAGATAATTGTATTTATTCTACTTTCTAAGCATGATGAGCTCTGACTATCTTTCAGCACAGTCATCGAGGGGTTAAAAGCCTGAGTAGGCAGATGTATTTTAATGTGGCTATGCTTTTCAAAGGAAGTTAAACTGGGACATATATATGTATGTATGTATGTATATATATTCAAACACACACAAACATTAAACTTTTTCACAGTCCCTAAATTATTAAATAATTATTTGGTGTCCCTGTGATGAAATATACACACCCTGTCTTCCTACCCTGCGTTTTAGAAGTATTCATGGCCCTTTAAGATTTACAGAATTAAGGAACTTCTTTTCCTACTGGAGTTTCCACCTATCATGAGGATGGGGTTGAGTTGATGACAATACTGTGTAACTCTTGAACTAGTAGATTTTCTTTTACATGCAGAAGTTAAAGGAACAGGCGAGCATAAACACAATAGATACTGGAGAGTCATCATGACAAATTATCCACATATTTATTGATGGATTTCCATTCATTGCTGTGAGATAAATCTATGAGGAGAATCCTGTCTCCTTGCCATGATAGTTATGCTAGTGGATTCAGGAATGTCTTTTTTCTTTTCAATTTTAATTAGAGTTTCATGAGTAAGATAATGAGTACATTTCTTATCCAGCATTATCAGGAGTATTTTGATCACCGAATTGTATTTCCTTGCATGTGGATGATGGGTGAGTCAGGGATCTTGTCACAAGTCACAGAAACCAGCCCCAGCAGATGTAAATATAAAAGAAATTTGTGAGAAATATATTGGAAAAAAGAACAGAAATGGAACTAGGTACATGGAGTGCATGAGTGGAGAGAGATGGGGACAATGATGAAATGGGAGACATTGAGCAAAATGCACTGTTAAGCTGACATGTTAAATTGAAACTCCCTATACAACACCTGCAAGATGATAAAATAAATAAACAGAAACTTAAAGAGACACAGAGAAGTATAGTTATACTTGTTAGTTCTCATGCTTGTTGGATTTCTGTTACAGTGACTAACACCATTTATGAAGAGTTAAAAAGGTCTATTTTGCTCATGGTTTTGGAGGTTCCAGTTGGCTGGTTGCATGCAAGAGGGTGATGGGAGACTGCAAACAAATGGGGAAATGACCTTCAACCCTGAAGTGTTTTTCCAAGTGTATTAAATTTATATTTTCATTATTCAGTGGAAAATTTAACATATCTCATTGTAACTGACAAGACAGGGATATCATGGGAAATGGAAAAACAACACAGATACTTTTCACTCCTTGCACTCAAGTTTTGTCTTGTGCATTCATGTTTGAGGTTCTCATAAATCATTTAATTTCCTCAAATGTCATAGCTTAACACCAATGTATCTTGCTCTTGCAGTATTCTGGACAAGGAGTTGGCCACAGGTCCAGGAATGGGGTCGGCCCCAAATTTTATTCAGGATTCAGTCAGAGTACAATAACTTTGTATTTGTGACATCTGCCAAACAAGAGCCCCTCAGGTGCTGCTAATTTTCCTTCCTTCCTTCCTTCCTTCCCTCCTTACTTCCTTCCTTCCTTCCTTCCTTCCTTCTTCTCTCCCTCTTGTCTCTTTATTTCTCTCTCACTTTCTTTCTTTCTATCTTTCTCTCTCTCATCTCTCTCTCTTTTTTCTTCCTTCCTTCCTTCCTTTCTTCCTTCCTTTCTTTCTTTCTTTCTTTCTTTCTTTCTTTCTTTCTTTCTTTCTTTCTTTCTTTCTTTCTTTCTTTCTTTCTTTCTTTCTTTCTTTCTTTGTCTCTCTTTAGCCCTTTCTCCCTTCTTTCTTTCTTTTCCTCTCTCTTTTTTCCTCCTTTACTTTCCTCCCTACTCCCACCCTACTTCCTTCCTTCCTCCTCGTTTTATTTTTTCCAGCAGGATATGTTTTTTTTAAGATTTTTATTTGAGGAATTTAGCAATTAGGATATAGAGTGATTTTTGGGATATTGAATCCATTTCAAATTCTCTGAGTGGCTTCTCACTAAATTATCTAGAAGACTAGGTTATAAAAGCTTTTAAGTTGCTCTCACAACTCTAAATTGGTGTCTGTGTGTTTTCTAGTCACACAGTTACACTGTCTGTGTTGGTAGCCTTTGGATCCTGCATCAGGTCTGTTCACAGCCCACTGCCCACACAGTTGCTTCCTTACTTCCTGACTGTTTAGCATAGGTGCCTGGAGGCTTGTTTCAGCTGTGCAGGTTTTATATGTGAGACATTGCCATGAGCAGGAAGCTGCATCAGGCAGGCAGGAGCAAGAAGATGAGCTTGAGAAGCCAGGTCCTCATCACCATGCTTCTCTGGGTGTCTAGTGGGAAACTTACCTGCTGTGATGCATTTAGTGCCTTCTGTAGGACTGAAAAATGTCTTGAATGGAAGCAAGAAGTTTTTCTTTGTTCTTGTTTCTGTTCTTTTGTCTTGTTTGTTTATCTGTCTTTGGGAGGGTAAAGGGGGACACAGAAATGGAGGGACAAAGTGTAAACAAATGTAGCACTGATACTCATGAAATAATATGTGGAACTATTCAACTTGTGGCTGGGGATGAGAGGAAAAAACTGGGAAAGGGTGAGGGACGGGGAGACATTGTCCAAAAAGAAATGTACCTGTTATCTGATTTATTTAACTGTAACCCCTCTGTAATCACCTCTATAATTATAATACTAAATGAAAAAAATGTAATAAGAAATAGTAATCTAATAAAGTTGCAGAGCTTCTGCAGGGCAAATGACATAGCTAGCAAGATCAATAGAAAGCCCACGGATTGGGAGAAGATCTTTACTAGCCATTCAAAGGACAAGGGTCTCATATCTAAAATATACTTGGAACTCAAAAAATTAAACCCCCCAACAACAAATCCTCAAAGAAACAACTGCCCAATAAATAAGTGGGC